>NW_028148948.1:0-45288 GCF_965112155.1 Podarcis liolepis | reverse complement strand
CGTTCCAGCCAGCTCTTCCCTCCAAGTGTATTAAGCACAAACACACACACACACAGTGGGTCGCCCCATTCCATAATGATAATTTTATTCTTTATACCCCACGCAACGGACTGCGTTGCCCCAGCCACGCTGGGCGGCATCCAACATGTATGGAAACATAACAAAACACTAGACGTTTTAAACAAAACCCTTCACTGTACAGGATTGCCTTCAGACGGCTCGGGAGTCGGAGAACTCCATGCCCCCCAACATTTCTCCATTGAACATAGGGACACCCTAAGGGAAAAAAATTAACAGTAATCCTTCAAGTGGGTTGATTGGTTTGCCCTAGACGTTAGTTAATGGGTTAATTGGTGAGCTATGAGGTGAGGGGAGGGACAGATGCCTTGTCAATCAAAGAATGCCTTGTTAACCAACCAGAGGCAGCTTTGTCAATCCCAGCAGCCTTGTCAACCAATCAGAGGCAGCTTTCTCAATCCCAGCAGCAGGTATAAAACCAGCAGGCCCGGCCTGCGCTCAGGCCATTGGCCTGCGCTCAGGCCATTGGCCTGCGCTCAGGCCATTGGCCTGCGCTCAGGCCATTGGCCTGCGCTCAGGCCATTGGCCTGCGCTCAGGCCATTGGCCTGCGCTCAGGCCATTGGCCTGCGCTCAGGCCATTGGCCTGCGCTCAGGCCATTGGCCTGCGCTCAGGCCATTGGCCTGCGCTCAGGCCATTGGCCTGCGCTCAGGCCATTGGCCTGCGCTCAGGCCATTGGCCTGCGCTCAGGCCATTGGCCTGCGCTCAGGCCATTGGCCTGCGCTCAGGCCATTGGCCTGCGCTCAGGCCATTGGCCTGCGCTCAGGCATGCCTCGCCAGCCATTGGCCTGCGCTCAGGCCATTGGCCTGCGCTCAGGCCATTGGCCTGCGCTCAGGCCATTGGCCTGCGCTCAGGCCACCCAATTTCTCTCTCTCTTTTCCCTCTTGATTTGGATTTTTTTTCTTTCCCCCCCCCCCCACCTATTGTCATTTTTTTTTCTTTAGTTCCTTTACCACTCTTTTCTTCTTTCACTCTCTTCCAGATTGTGCAAAGTTTCCTCTTTCCTTCACGTTCCTTTTGTCTCATGCTTTTACACTTGTCAGTTCAAAAGGAGGGGGGGGGGATTTCTATATGGTAAATGCTTCAAAGTAGGGACTTCATCTGTGGTATGTCACAAATGGGCCCTGCAACCAAATGTTGCAGTGCGTTCTGCTGCTTTTGTTTAGCGTTCCAGCCAGCTCTTCCCTCCAAGTGTATTAAGCACAAACACACACACACACAGTGGGTCGCCCCATTCCATAATGATAATTTTATTCTTTATACCCCACGCAACGGACTGCGTTGCCCCAGCCACGCTGGGCGGCATCCAACATGTATGGAAACATAACAAAACACTAGACGTTTTAAACAAAACCCTTCACTGTACAGGATTGCCTTCAGACGGCTCGGGAGTCGGAGAACTCCATGCCCCCCAACATTTCTCCATTGAACATAGGGACACCCTAAGGGAAAAAAATTAACAGTAATCCTTCAAGTGGGTTGATTGGTTTGCCTAGACGTTAGTTAATGGGTTAATTGGTGAGCTATGAGGTAGGGGAGGGACAGATGCCTTGTCAATCAAAGAATGCCTTGTTAACCAACCAGAGGCAGCTTTGTCAATCCCAGCAGCCTTGTCAACCAATCAGAGGCAGCTTTCTCAATCCCAGCAGCAGGTATAAAACCAGCAGGCCATTGGCCTGCGCTCAGGCCATTGGCCTGCGCTCAGGCCACCCAATTTCTCTCTCTCTTTTCCCTCTTGATTTGGATTTTTTTTCTTCTCCCCCCCCCCACCTATTGTCATTTTTTTTTCTTTAGTTCCTTTACCACTCTTTTCTTCTTTCACTCTCTTCCAGATTGTGCAAAGTTTCCTCTTTCCTTCCCGTTCCTTTTGTCTCATGCTTTTACACTTGTCAGTTCAAAAGGAGGGGGGGGGGATTTCTATATGGTAAATGCTTCAAAGTAGGGACTTCATCTGTGGTATGTCACAAATGGGCCCTGCAACCAAATGTTGCAGTGCGTTCTGCTGCTTTTGTTTAGCGTTCCAGCCAGCTCTTCCCTCCAAGTGTATTAAGCACAAACACACACACACACAGTGGGTCGCCCCATTCCATAATGATAATTTTATTCTTTATACCCCACGCAACGGACTGCGTTGCCCCAGCCACGCTGGGCGGCATCCAACATGTATGGAAACATAACAAAACACTAGACGTTTTAAACAAAACCCTTCACTGTACAGGATTGCCTTCAGACGGCTCGGGAGTCGGAGAACTCCATGCCCCCCAACATTTCTCCATTGAACATAGGGACACCCTAAGGGAAAAAAATTAACAGTAATCCTTCAAGTGGGTTGATTGGTTTGCCTAGACGTTAGTTAATGGGTTAATTGGTGAGCTATGAGGTGAGGGGAGGGACAGATGCCTTGTCAATCAAAGAATGCCTTGTTAACCAACCAGAGGCAGCTTTGTCAATCCCAGCAGCCTTGTCAACCAATCAGAGGCAGCTTTCTCAATCCCAGCAGCAGGTATAAAACCAGCAGGCCATTGGCCTGCGCTCAGGCCATTGGCCTGCGCTCAGGCCACCCAATTTCTCTCTCTCTTTTCCCTCTTGATTTGGATTTTTTTTCTTCTCCCCCCCTCCCACCTATTGTCATTTTTTTTTCTTTAGTTCCTTTACCACTCTTTTCTTCTTTCACTCTCTTCCAGATTGTGCAAAGTTTCCTCTTTCCTTCCCGTTCCTTTTGTCTCATGCTTTTACACTTGTCAGTTCAAAAGGAGGGGGGGGGGATTTCTATATGGTAAATGCTTCAAAGTAGGGACTTCATCTGTGGTATGTCACAAATGGGCCCTGCAACCAAATGTTGCAGTGCGTTCTGCTGCTTTTGTTTAGCGTTCCAGCCAGCTCTTCCCTCCAAGTGTATTAAGCACAAACACACACACACACAGTGGGTCGCCCCATTCCATAATGATAATTTTATTCTTTATACCCCACGCAACGGACTGCGTTGCCCCAGCCACGCTGGGCGGCATCCAACATGTATGGAAACATAACAAAACACTAGACGTTTTAAACAAAACCCTTCACTGTACAGGATTGCCTTCAGACGGCTCGGGAGTCGGAGAACTCCATGCCCCCCAACATTTCTCCATTGAACATAGGGACACCCTAAGGGAAAAAAATTAACAGTAATCCTTCAAGTGGGTTGATTGGTTTGCCTAGACGTTAGTTAATGGGTTAATTGGTGAGCTATGAGGTGAGGGGAGGGACAGATGCCTTGTCAATCAAAGAATGCCTTGTTAACCAACCAGAGGCAGCTTTGTCAATCCCAGCAGCCTTGTCAACCAATCAGAGGCAGCTTTCTCAATCCCAGCAGCAGGTATAAAACCAGCAGGCCCGGCCTGCGCTCAGGCCATTGGCCTGCGCTCAGGCCATTGGCCTGCGCTCAGGCCATTGGCCTGCGCTCAGGCCATTGGCCTGCGCTCAGGCCATTGGCCTGCGCTCAGGCCATTGGCCTGCGCTCAGGCCATTGGCCTGCGCTCAGGCCATTGGCCTGCGCTCAGGCCATTGGCCTGCGCTCAGGCCATTGGCCTGCGCTCAGGCCATTGGCCTGCGCTCAGGCCATTGGCCTGCGCTCAGGCCATTGGCCTGCGCTCAGGCCATTGGCCTGCGCTCAGGCCATTGGCCTGCGCTCAGGCCATTGGCCTGCGCTCAGGCCATTGGCCTGCGCTCAGGCCATTGGCCTGCGCTCAGGCCATTGGCCTGCGCTCAGGCCATTGGCCTGCGCTCAGGCCATTGGCCTGCGCTCAGGCCATTGGCCTGCGCTCAGGCCATTGGCCTGCGCTCAGGCCATTGGCCTGCGCTCAGGCCACCCAATTTCTCTCTCTCTTTTCCCTCTTGATTTGGATTTTTTTTCTTCTCCCCCCCCCCCACCTATTGTCATTTTTTTTTCTTTAGTTCCTTTACCACTCTTTTCTTCTTTCACTCTCTTCCAGATTGTGCAAAGTTTCCTCTTTCCTTCCCGTTCCTTTTGTCTCATGCTTTTACACTTGTCAGTTCAAAAGGAGGGGGGGGGGGATTTCTATATGGTAAATGCTTCAAAGTAGGGACTTCATCTGTGGTATGTCACAAATGGGCCCTGCAACCAAATGTTGCAGTGCGTTCTGCTGCTTTTGTTTAGCGTTCCAGCCAGCTCTTCCCTCCAAGTGTATTAAGCACAAACACACACACACACAGTGGGTCGCCCCATTCCATAATGATAATTTTATTCTTTATACCCCACGCAACGGACTGCGTTGCCCCAGCCACGCTGGGCGGCATCCAACATGTATGGAAACATAACAAAACACTAGACGTTTTAAACAAAACCCTTCACTGTACAGGATTGCCTTCAGACGGCTCGGGAGTCGGAGAACTCCATGCCCCCCAACATTTCTCCATTGAACATAGGGACACCCTAAGGGAAAAAAATTAACAGTAATCCTTCAAGTGGGTTGATTGGTTTGCCTAGAAGTTAGTTAATGGGTTAATTGGTGAGCTATGAGGTGAGGGGAGGGACAGATGCCTTGTCAATCAAAGAATGCCTTGTTAACCAACCAGAGGCAGCTTTGTCAATCCCAGCAGCCTTGTCAACCAATCAGAGGCAGCTTTCTCAATCCCAGCAGCAGGTATAAAACCAGCAGGCCATTGGCCTGCGCTCAGGCCATTGGCCTGCGCTCAGGCCACTCAATTTCTCTCTCTCTTTTCCCTCTTGATTTGGATTTTTTTTCTCCCCCCCCCCCACCTATTGTCATTTTTTTTTCTTTAGTTCCTTTACCACTCTTTTCTTCTTTCACTCTCTTCCAGATTGTGCAAAGTTTCCTCTTTCCTTCACGTTCCTTTTGTCTCATGCTTTTACACTTGTCAGTTCAAAAGGAGGGGGGGGGGATTTCTATATGGTAAATGCTTCAAAGTAGGGACTTCATCTGTGGTATGTCACAAATGGGCCCTGCAACCAAATGTTGCAGTGCGTTCTGCTGCTTTTGTTTAGCGTTCCAGCCAGCTCTTCCCTCCAAGTGTATTAAGCACAAACACACACACACACAGTGGGTCGCCCCATTCCATAATGATAATTTTATTCTTTATACCCCACGCAACGGACTGCGTTGCCCCAGCCACGCTGGGCGGCATCCAACATGTATGGAAACATAACAAAACACTAGACGTTTTAAACAAAACCCTTCACTGTACAGGATTGCCTTCAGACGGCTCGGGAGTCGGAGAACTCCATGCCCCCCAACATTTCTCCATTGAACATAGGGACACCCTAAGGGAAAAAAATTAACAGTAATCCTTCAAGTGGGTTGATTGGTTTGCCTAGACGTTAGTTAATGGGTTAATTGGTGAGCTATGAGGTGAGGGGAGGGACAGATGCCTTGTCAATCAAAGAATGCCTTGTTAACCAACCAGAGGCAGCTTTGTCAATCCCAGCAGCCTTGTCAACCAATCAGAGGCAGCTTTCTCAATCCCAGCAGCAGGTATAAAACCAGCAGGCCATTGGCCTGCGCTCAGGCCACCCAATTTCTCTCTCTCTTTTCCCTCTTGATTTGGATTTTTTTTCTTCTCCCCCCCCCCCACCTATTGTCATTTTTTTTTCTTTAGTTCCTTTACCACTCTTTTCTTCTTTCACTCTCTTCCAGATTGTGCAAAGTTTCCTCTTTCCTTCCCGTTCCTTTTGTCTCATGCTTTTACACTTGTCAGTTCAAAAGGAGGGGGGGGGGGATTTCTATATGGTAAATGCTTCAAAGTAGGGACTTCATCTGTGGTATGTCACAAATGGGCCCTGCAACCAAATGTTGCAGTGCGTTCTGCTGCTTTTGTTTAGCGTTCCAGCCAGCTCTTCCCTCCAAGTGTATTAAGCACAAACACACACACACACAGTGGGTCGCCCCATTCCATAATGATAATTTTATTCTTTATACCCCACGCAACGGACTGCGTTGCCCCAGCCACGCTGGGCGGCATCCAACATGTATGGAAACATAACAAAACACTAGACGTTTTAAACAAAACCCTTCACTGTACAGGATTGCCTTCAGACGGCTCGGGAGTCGGAGAACTCCATGCCCCCCAACATTTCTCCATTGAACATAGGGACACCCTAAGGGAAAAAAATTAACAGTAATCCTTCAAGTGGGTTGATTGGTTTGCCTAGACGTTAGTTAATGGGTTAATTGGTGAGCTATGAGGTGAGGGGAGGGACAGATGCCTTGTCAATCAAAGAATGCCTTGTTAACCAACCAGAGGCAGCTTTGTCAATCCCAGCAGCCTTGTCAACCAATCAGAGGCAGCTTTCTCAATCCCAGCAGCAGGTATAAAACCAGCAGGCCATTGGCCTGCGCTCAGGCCACTCAATTTCTCTCTCTCTTTTCCCTCTTGATTTGGATTTTTTTTCTCCCCCCCCCCCACCTATTGTCATTTTTTTTTCTTTAGTTCCTTTACCACTCTTTTCTTCTTTCACTCTCTTCCAGATTGTGCAAAGTTTCCTCTTTCCTTCACGTTCCTTTTGTCTCATGCTTTTACACTTGTCAGTTCAAAAGGAGGGGGGGGGGATTTCTATATGGTAAATGCTTCAAAGTAGGGACTTCATCTGTGGTATGTCACAAATGGGCCCTGCAACCAAATGTTGCAGTGCGTTCTGCTGCTTTTGTTTAGCGTTCCAGCCAGCTCTTCCCTCCAAGTGTATTAAGCACAAACACACACACACACAGTGGGTCGCCCCATTCCATAATGATAATTTTATTCTTTATACCCCACGCAACGGACTGCGTTGCCCCAGCCACGCTGGGCGGCATCCAACATGTATGGAAACATAACAAAACACTAGACGTTTTAAACAAAACCCTTCACTGTACAGGATTGCCTTCAGACGGCTCGGGAGTCGGAGAACTCCATGCCCCCCAACATTTCTCCATTGAACATAGGGACACCCTAAGGGAAAAAAATTAACAGTAATCCTTCAAGTGGGTTGATTGGTTTGCCTAGACGTTAGTTAATGGGTTAATTGGTGAGCTATGAGGTGAGGGGAGGGACAGATGCCTTGTCAATCAAAGAATGCCTTGTTAACCAACCAGAGGCAGCTTTGTCAATCCCAGCAGCCTTGTCAACCAATCAGAGGCAGCTTTCTCAATCCCAGCAGCAGGTATAAAACCAGCAGGCCCGGCCTGCGCTCAGGCCATTGGCCTGCGCTCAGGCCATTGGCCTGCGCTCAGGCCATTGGCCTGCGCTCAGGCCATTGGCCTGCGCTCAGGCCATTGGCCTGCGCTCAGGCCATTGGCCTGCGCTCAGGCCATTGGCCTGCGCTCAGGCCATTGGCCTGCGCTCAGGCCATTGGCCTGCGCTCAGGCCATTGGCCTGCGCTCAGGCCATTGGCCTGCGCTCAGGCCATTGGCCTGCGCTCAGGCCATTGGCCTGCGCTCAGGCCATTGGCCTGCGCTCAGGCCATTGGCCTGCGCTCAGGCCATTGGCCTGCGCTCAGGCCATTGGCCTGCGCTCAGGCCATTGGCCTGCGCTCAGGCCATTGGCCTGCGCTCAGGCCATTGGCCTGCGCTCAGGCCATTGGCCTGCGCTCAGGCCATTGGCCTGCGCTCAGGCCATTGGCCTGCGCTCAGGCCATTGGCCTGCGCTCAGGCCATTGGCCTGCGCTCAGGCCATTGGCCTGCGCTCAGGCCACCCAATTTCTCTCTCTCTTTTCCCTCTTGATTTGGATTTTTTTTCTTTCCCCCCCCCACCTATTGTCATTTTTTTTTCTTTAGTTCCTTTACCACTCTTTTCTTCTTTCACTCTCTTCCAGATTGTGCAAAGTTTCCTCTTTCCTTCACGTTCCTTTTGTCTCATGCTTTTACACTTGTCAGTTCAAAAGGAGGGGGGGGGGATTTCTATATGGTAAATGCTTCAAAGTAGGGACTTCATCTGTGGTATGTCACAAATGGGCCCTGCAACCAAATGTTGCAGTGCGTTCTGCTGCTTTTGTTTAGCGTTCCAGCCAGCTCTTCCCTCCAAGTGTATTAAGCACAAACACACACACACACAGTGGGTCGCCCCATTCCATAATGATAATTTTATTCTTTATACCCCACGCAACGGACTGCGTTGCCCCAGCCACGCTGGGCGGCATCCAACATGTATGGAAACATAACAAAACACTAGACGTTTTAAACAAAACCCTTCACTGTACAGGATTGCCTTCAGACGGCTCGGGAGTCGGAGAACTCCATGCCCCCCAACATTTCTCCATTGAACATAGGGACACCCTAAGGGAAAAAAATTAACAGTAATCCTTCAAGTGGGTTGATTGGTTTGCCTAGACGTTAGTTAATGGGTTAATTGGTGAGCTATGAGGTGAGGGGAGGGACAGATGCCTTGTCAATCAAAGAATGCCTTGTTAACCAACCAGAGGCAGCTTTGTCAATCCCAGCAGCCTTGTCAACCAATCAGAGGCAGCTTTCTCAATCCCAGCAGCAGGTATAAAACCAGCAGGCCATTGGCCTGCGCTCAGGCCACCCAATTTCTCTCTCTCTTTTCCCTCTTGATTTGGATTTTTTTTCTTCTCCCCCCCCCCCACCTATTGTCATTTTTTTTTCTTTAGTTCCTTTACCACTCTTTTCTTCTTTCACTCTCTTCCAGATTGTGCAAAGTTTCCTCTTTCCTTCCCGTTCCTTTTGTCTCATGCTTTTACACTTGTCAGTTCAAAAGGAGGGGGGGGGGGATTTCTATATGGTAAATGCTTCAAAGTAGGGACTTCATCTGTGGTATGTCACAAATGGGCCCTGCAACCAAATGTTGCAGTGCGTTCTGCTGCTTTTGTTTAGCGTTCCAGCCAGCTCTTCCCTCCAAGTGTATTAAGCACAAACACACACACACACAGTGGGTCGCCCCATTCCATAATGATAATTTTATTCTTTATACCCCACGCAACGGACTGCGTTGCCCCAGCCACGCTGGGCGGCATCCAACATGTATGGAAACATAACAAAACACTAGACGTTTTAAACAAAACCCTTCACTGTACAGGATTGCCTTCAGACGGCTCGGGAGTCGGAGAACTCCATGCCCCCCAACATTTCTCCATTGAACATAGGGACACCCTAAGGGAAAAAAATTAACAGTAATCCTTCAAGTGGGTTGATTGGTTTGCCTAGACGTTAGTTAATGGGTTAATTGGTGAGCTATGAGGTGAGGGGAGGGACAGATGCCTTGTCAATCAAAGAATGCCTTGTTAACCAACCAGAGGCAGCTTTGTCAATCCCAGCAGCCTTGTCAACCAATCAGAGGCAGCTTTCTCAATCCCAGCAGCAGGTATAAAACCAGCAGGCCATTGGCCTGCGCTCAGGCCACCCAATTTCTCTCTCTCTTTTCCCTCTTGATTTGGATTTTTTTTCTTCTCCCCCCCCCCCACCTATTGTCATTTTTTTTTCTTTAGTTCCTTTACCACTCTTTTCTTCTTTCACTCTCTTCCAGATTGTGCAAAGTTTCCTCTTTCCTTCCCGTTCCTTTTGTCTCATGCTTTTACACTTGTCAGTTCAAAAGGAGGGGGGGGGGGATTTCTATATGGTAAATGCTTCAAAGTAGGGACTTCATCTGTGGTATGTCACAAATGGGCCCTGCAACCAAATGTTGCAGTGCGTTCTGCTGCTTTTGTTTAGCGTTCCAGCCAGCTCTTCCCTCCAAGTGTATTAAGCACAAACACACACACACACAGTGGGTCGCCCCATTCCATAATGATAATTTTATTCTTTATACCCCACGCAACGGACTGCGTTGCCCCAGCCACGCTGGGCGGCATCCAACATGTATGGAAACATAACAAAACACTAGACGTTTTAAACAAAACCCTTCACTGTACAGGATTGCCTTCAGACGGCTCGGGAGTCGGAGAACTCCATGCCCCCCAACATTTCTCCATTGAACATAGGGACACCCTAAGGGAAAAAAATTAACAGTAATCCTTCAAGTGGGTTGATTGGTTTGCCTAGACGTTAGTTAATGGGTTAATTGGTGAGCTATGAGGTGAGGGGAGGGACAGATGCCTTGTCAATCAAAGAATGCCTTGTTAACCAACCAGAGGCAGCTTTGTCAATCCCAGCAGCCTTGTCAACCAATCAGAGGCAGCTTTCTCAATCCCAGCAGCAGGTATAAAACCAGCAGGCCATTGGCCTGCGCTCAGGCCACCCAATTTCTCTCTCTCTTTTCCCTCTTGATTTGGATTTTTTTTCTTCTCCCCCCCTCCCACCTATTGTCATTTTTTTTTCTTTAGTTCCTTTACCACTCTTTTCTTCTTTCACTCTCTTCCAGATTGTGCAAAGTTTCCTCTTTCCTTCACGTTCCTTTTGTCTCATGCTTTTACACTTGTCAGTTCAAAAGGAGGGGGGGGGGGGATTTCTATATGGTAAATGCTTCAAAGTAGGGACTTCATCTGTGGTATGTCACAAATGGGCCCTGCAACCAAATGTTGCAGTGCGTTCTGCTGCTTTTGTTTAGCGTTCCAGCCAGCTCTTCCCTCCAAGTGTATTAAGCACAAACACACACACACACAGTGGGTCGCCCCATTCCATAATGATAATTTTATTCTTTATACCCCACGCAACGGACTGCGTTGCCCCAGCCACGCTGGGCGGCATCCAACATGTATGGAAACATAACAAAACACTAGACGTTTTAAACAAAACCCTTCACTGTACAGGATTGCCTTCAGACGGCTCGGGAGTCGGAGAACTCCATGCCCCCCAACATTTCTCCATTGAACATAGGGACACCCTAAGGGAAAAAAATTAACAGTAATCCTTCAAGTGGGTTGATTGGTTTGCCTAGACGTTAGTTAATGGGTTAATTGGTGAGCTATGAGGTGAGGGGAGGGACAGATGCCTTGTCAATCAAAGAATGCCTTGTTAACCAACCAGAGGCAGCTTTGTCAATCCCAGCAGCCTTGTCAACCAATCAGAGGCAGCTTTCTCAATCCCAGCAGCAGGTATAAAACCAGCAGGCCCGGCCTGCGCTCAGGCCATTGGCCTGCGCTCAGGCCATTGGCCTGCGCTCAGGCCATTGGCCTGCGCTCAGGCCATTGGCCTGCGCTCAGGCCATTGGCCTGCGCTCAGGCCATTGGCCTGCGCTCAGGCCATTGGCCTGCGCTCAGGCCATTGGCCTGCGCTCAGGCCATTGGCCTGCGCTCAGGCCATTGGCCTGCGCTCAGGCCATTGGCCTGCGCTCAGGCCATTGGCCTGCGCTCAGGCCATTGGCCTGCGCTCAGGCCATTGGCCTGCGCTCAGGCCATTGGCCTGCGCTCAGGCCATTGGCCTGCGCTCAGGCCATTGGCCTGCGCTCAGGCCATTGGCCTGCGCTCAGGCCATTGGCCTGCGCTCAGGCCATTGGCCTGCGCTCAGGCCACTCAATTTCTCTCTCTCTTTTCCCTCTTGATTTGGATTTTTTTTCTTCCCCCCCCCCCACCTATTGTCATTTTTTTTTCTTTAGTTCCTTTACCACTCTTTTCTTCTTTCACTCTCTTCCAGATTGTGCAAAGTTTCCTCTTTCCTTCACGTTCCTTTTGTCTCATGCTTTTACACTTGTCAGTTCAAAAGGAGGGGGGGGGGGATTTCTATATGGTAAATGCTTCAAAGTAGGGACTTCATCTGTGGTATGTCACAAATGGGCCCTGCAACCAAATGTTGCAGTGCGTTCTGCTGCTTTTGTTTAGCGTTCCAGCCAGCTCTTCACTCCAAGTGTATTAAGCACAAACACACACACACACAGTGGGTCGCCCCATTCCATAATGATAATTTTATTCTTTATACCCCACGCAACGGACTGCGTTGCCCCAGCCACGCTGGGCGGCATCCAACATGTATGGAAACATAACAAAACACTAGACGTTTTAAACAAAACCCTTCACTGTACAGGATTGCCTTCAGACGGCTCGGGAGTCGGAGAACTCCATGCCCCCCAACATTTCTCCATTGAACATAGGGACACCCTAAGGGAAAAAAATTAACAGTAATCCTTCAAGTGGGTTGATTGGTTTGCCTAGACGTTAGTTAATGGGTTAATTGGTGAGCTATGAGGTGAGGGGAGGGACAGATGCCTTGTCAATCAAAGAATGCCTTGTTAACCAACCAGAGGCAGCTTTGTCAATCCCAGCAGCCTTGTCAACCAATCAGAGGCAGCTTTCTCAATCCCAGCAGCAGGTATAAAACCAGCAGGCCATTGGCCTGCGCTCAGGCCATTGGCCTGCGCTCAGGCCACCCAATTTCTCTCTCTCTTTTCCCTCTTGATTTGGATTTTTTTTCTTCTCCCCCCCCCCCACCTATTGTCATTTTTTTTTCTTTAGTTCCTTTACCACTCTTTTCTTCTTTCACTCTCTTCCAGATTGTGCAAAGTTTCCTCTTTCCTTCCCGTTCCTTTTGTCTCATGCTTTTACACTTGTCAGTTCAAAAGGAGGGGGGGGGGATTTCTATATGGTAAATGCTTCAAAGTAGGGACTTCATCTGTGGTATGTCACAAATGGGCCCTGCAACCAAATGTTGCAGTGCGTTCTGCTGCTTTTGTTTAGCGTTCCAGCCAGCTCTTCCCTCCAAGTGTATTAAGCACAAACACACACACACACAGTGGGTCGCCCCATTCCATAATGATAATTTTATTCTTTATACCCCACGCAACGGACTGCGTTGCCCCAGCCACGCTGGGCGGCATCCAACATGTATGGAAACATAACAAAACACTAGACGTTTTAAACAAAACCCTTCACTGTACAGGATTGCCTTCAGACGGCTCGGGAGTCGGAGAACTCCATGCCCCCCAACATTTCTCCATTGAACATAGGGACACCCTAAGGGAAAAAAATTAACAGTAATCCTTCAAGTGGGTTGATTGGTTTGCCTAGACGTTAGTTAATGGGTTAATTGGTGAGCTATGAGGTGAGGGGAGGGACAGATGCCTTGTCAATCAAAGAATGCCTTGTTAACCAACCAGAGGCAGCTTTGTCAATCCCAGCAGCCTTGTCAACCAATCAGAGGCAGCTTTCTCAATCCCAGCAGCAGGTATAAAACCAGCAGGCCCGGCCTGCGCTCAGGCCATTGGCCTGCGCTCAGGCCATTGGCCTGCGCTCAGGCCATTGGCCTGCGCTCAGGCCATTGGCCTGCGCTCAGGCCATTGGCCTGCGCTCAGGCCATTGGCCTGCGCTCAGGCCATTGGCCTGCGCTCAGGCCATTGGCCTGCGCTCAGGCCATTGGCCTGCGCTCAGGCCATTGGCCTGCGCTCAGGCCATTGGCCTGCGCTCAGGCCATTGGCCTGCGCTCAGGCCATTGGCCTGCGCTCAGGCCATTGGCCTGCGCTCAGGCCATTGGCCTGCGCTCAGGCCATTGGCCTGCGCTCAGGCCATTGGCCTGCGCTCAGGCCATTGGCCTGCGCTCAGGCCACCCAATTTCTCTCTCTCTTTTCCCTCTTGATTTGGATTTTTTTTCTTCTCCCCCCCTCCCACCTATTGTCATTTTTTTTTCTTTAGTTCCTTTACCACTCTTTTCTTCTTTCACTCTCTTCCAGATTGTGCAAAGTTTCCTCTTTCCTTCCCGTTCCTTTTGTCTCATGCTTTTACACTTGTCAGTTCAAAAGGAGGGGGGGGGGATTTCTATATGGTAAATGCTTCAAAGTAGGGACTTCATCTGTGGTATGTCACAAATGGGCCCTGCAACCAAATGTTGCAGTGCGTTCTGCTGCTTTTGTTTAGCGTTCCAGCCAGCTCTTCCCTCCAAGTGTATTAAGCACAAACACACACACACACAGTGGGTCGCCCCATTCCATAATGATAATTTTATTCTTTATACCCCACGCAACGGACTGCGTTGCCCCAGCCACGCTGGGCGGCATCCAACATGTATGGAAACATAACAAAACACTAGACGTTTTAAACAAAACCCTTCACTGTACAGGATTGCCTTCAGACGGCTCGGGAGTCGGAGAACTCCATGCCCCCCAACATTTCTCCATTGAACATAGGGACACCCTAAGGGAAAAAAATTAACAGTAATCCTTCAAGTGGGTTGATTGGTTTGCCTAGACGTTAGTTAATGGGTTAATTGGTGAGCTATGAGGTGAGGGGAGGGACAGATGCCTTGTCAATCAAAGAATGCCTTGTTAACCAACCAGAGGCAGCTTTGTCAATCCCAGCAGCCTTGTCAACCAATCAGAGGCAGCTTTCTCAATCCCAGCAGCAGGTATAAAACCAGCAGGCCATTGGCCTGCGCTCAGGCCATTGGCCTGCGCTCAGGCCACCCAATTTCTCTCTCTCTTTTCCCTCTTGATTTGGATTTTTTTTCTTCTCCCCCCCTCCCACCTATTGTCATTTTTTTTTCTTTAGTTCCTTTACCACTCTTTTCTTCTTTCACTCTCTTCCAGATTGTGCAAAGTTTCCTCTTTCCTTCCCGTTCCTTTTGTCTCATGCTTTTACACTTGTCAGTTCAAAAGGAGGGGGGGGGGGGATTTCTATATGGTAAATGCTTCAAAGTAGGGACTTCATCTGTGGTATGTCACAAATGGGCCCTGCAACCAAATGTTGCAGTGCGTTCTGCTGCTTTTGTTTAGCGTTCCAGCCAGCTCTTCCCTCCAAGTGTATTAAGCACAAACACACACACACACAGTGGGTCGCCCCATTCCATAATGATAATTTTATTCTTTATACCCCACGCAACGGACTGCGTTGCCCCAGCCACGCTGGGCGGCATCCAACATGTATGGAAACATAACAAAACACTAGACGTTTTAAACAAAACCCTTCACTGTACAGGATTGCCTTCAGACGGCTCGGGAGTCGGAGAACTCCATGCCCCCCAACATTTCTCCATTGAACATAGGGACACCCTAAGGGAAAAAAATTAACAGTAATCCTTCAAGTGGGTTGATTGGTTTGCCTAGACGTTAGTTAATGGGTTAATTGGTGAGCTATGAGGTGAGGGGAGGGACAGATGCCTTGTCAATCAAAGAATGCCTTGTTAACCAACCAGAGGCAGCTTTGTCAATCCCAGCAGCCTTGTCAACCAATCAGAGGCAGCTTTCTCAATCCCAGCAGCAGGTATAAAACCAGCAGGCCATTGGCCTGCGCTCAGGCCATTGGCCTGCGCTCAGGCCACCCAATTTCTCTCTCTCTTTTCCCTCTTGATTTGGATTTTTTTTCTTCTCCCCCCCCCCCACCTATTGTCATTTTTTTTTCTTTAGTTCCTTTACCACTCTTTTCTTCTTTCACTCTCTTCCAGATTGTGCAAAGTTTCCTCTTTCCTTCCCGTTCCTTTTGTCTCATGCTTTTACACTTGTCAGTTCAAAAGGAGGGGGGGGGGGATTTCTATATGGTAAATGCTTCAAAGTAGGGACTTCATCTGTGGTATGTCACAAATGGGCCCTGCAACCAAATGTTGCAGTGCGTTCTGCTGCTTTTGTTTAGCGTTCCAGCCAGCTCTTCCCTCCAAGTGTATTAAGCACAAACACACACACACACAGTGGGTCGCCCCATTCCATAATGATAATTTTATTCTTTATACCCCACGCAACGGACTGCGTTGCCCCAGCCACGCTGGGCGGCATCCAACATGTATGGAAACATAACAAAACACTAGACGTTTTAAACAAAACCCTTCACTGTACAGGATTGCCTTCAGACGGCTCGGGAGTCGGAGAACTCCATGCCCCCCAACATTTCTCCATTGAACATAGGGACACCCTAAGGGAAAAAAATTAACAGTAATCCTTCAAGTGGGTTGATTGGTTTGCCTAGACGTTAGTTAATGGGTTAATTGGTGAGCTATGAGGTGAGGGGAGGGACAGATGCCTTGTCAATCAAAGAATGCCTTGTTAACCAACCAGAGGCAGCTTTGTCAATCCCAGCAGCCTTGTCAACCAATCAGAGGCAGCTTTCTCAATCCCAGCAGCAGGTATAAAACCAGCAGGCCCGGCCTGCGCTCAGGCCATTGGCCTGCGCTCAGGCCATTGGCCTGCGCTCAGGCCATTGGCCTGCGCTCAGGCCATTGGCCTGCGCTCAGGCCATTGGCCTGCGCTCAGGCCATTGGCCTGCGCTCAGGCCATTGGCCTGCGCTCAGGCCATTGGCCTGCGCTCAGGCCATTGGCCTGCGCTCAGGCCATTGGCCTGCGCTCAGGCCATTGGCCTGCGCTCAGGCCATTGGCCTGCGCTCAGGCCATTGGCCTGCGCTCAGGCCATTGGCCTGCGCTCAGGCCATTGGCCTGCGCTCAGGCCATTGGCCTGCGCTCAGGCCATTGGCCTGCGCTCAGGCCATTGGCCTGCGCTCAGGCCATTGGCCTGCGCTCAGGCCATTGGCCTGCGCTCAGGCCACCCAATTTCTCTCTCTCTTTTCCCTCTTGATTTGGATTTTTTTTCTTCTCCCCCCCCCCCACCTATTGTCATTTTTTTTTCTTTAGTTCCTTTACCACTCTTTTCTTCTTTCACTCTCTTCCAGATTGTGCAAAGTTTCCTCTTTCCTTCCCGTTCCTTTTGTCTCATGCTTTTACACTTGTCAGTTCAAAAGGAGGGGGGGGGGATTTCTATATGGTAAATGCTTCAAAGTAGGGACTTCATCTGTGGTATGTCACAAATGGGCCCTGCAACCAAATGTTGCAGTGCGTTCTGCTGCTTTTGTTTAGCGTTCCAGCCAGCTCTTCCCTCCAAGTGTATTAAGCACAAACACACACACACACAGTGGGTCGCCCCATTCCATAATGATAATTTTATTCTTTATACCCCACGCAACGGACTGCGTTGCCCCAGCCACGCTGGGCGGCATCCAACATGTATGGAAACATAACAAAACACTAGACGTTTTAAACAAAACCCTTCACTGTACAGGATTGCCTTCAGACGGCTCGGGAGTCGGAGAACTCCATGCCCCCCAACATTTCTCCATTGAACATAGGGACACCCTAAGGGAAAAAAATTAACAGTAATCCTTCAAGTGGGTTGATTGGTTTGCCTAGACGTTAGTTAATGGGTTAATTGGTGAGCTATGAGGTGAGGGGAGGGACAGATGCCTTGTCAATCAAAGAATGCCTTGTTAACCAACCAGAGGCAGCTTTGTCAATCCCAGCAGCCTTGTCAACCAATCAGAGGCAGCTTTCTCAATCCCAGCAGCAGGTATAAAACCAGCAGGCCTGGCCTGCGCTCAGGCCATTGGCCTGCGCTCAGGCCATTGGCCTGCGCTCAGGCCATTGGCCTGCGCTCAGGCCATTGGCCTGCGCTCAGGCCATTGGCCTGCGCTCAGGCCATTGGCCTGCGCTCAGGCCATTGGCCTGCGCTCAGGCCATTGGCCTGCGCTCAGGCCATTGGCCTGCGCTCAGGCCATTGGCCTGCGCTCAGGCCATTGGCCTGCGCTCAGGCCATTGGCCTGCGCTCAGGCCATTGGCCTGCGCTCAGGCCATTGGCCTGCGCTCAGGCCATTGGCCTGCGCTCAGGCCATTGGCCTGCGCTCAGGCCATTGGCCTGCGCTCAGGCCATTGGCCTGCGCTCAGGCCATTGGCCTGCGCTCAGGCCACCCAATTTCTCTCTCTCTTTTCCCTCTTGATTTGGATTTTTTTTCTTCTCCCCCCCTCCCACCTATTGTCATTTTTTTTTCTTTAGTTCCTTTACCACTCTTTTCTTCTTTCACTCTCTTCCAGATTGTGCAAAGTTTCCTCTTTCCTTCCCGTTCCTTTTGTCTCATGCTTTTACACTTGTCAGTTCAAAAGGAGGGGGGGGGGGATTTCTATATGGTAAATGCTTCAAAGTAGGGACTTCATCTGTGGTATGTCACAAATGGGCCCTGCAACCAAATGTTGCAGTGCGTTCTGCTGCTTTTGTTTAGCGTTCCAGCCAGCTCTTCCCTCCAAGTGTATTAAGCACAAACACACACACACACAGTGGGTCGCCCCATTCCATAATGATAATTTTATTCTTTATACCCCACGCAACGGACTGCGTTGCCCCAGCCACGCTGGGCGGCATCCAACATGTATGGAAACATAACAAAACACTAGACGTTTTAAACAAAACCCTTCACTGTACAGGATTGCCTTCAGACGGCTCGGGAGTCGGAGAACTCCATGCCCCCCAACATTTCTCCATTGAACATAGGGACACCCTAAGGGAAAAAAATTAACAGTAATCCTTCAAGTGGGTTGATTGGTTTGCCTAGACGTTAGTTAATGGGTTAATTGGTGAGCTATGAGGTGAGGGGAGGGACAGATGCCTTGTCAATCAAAGAATGCCTTGTTAACCAACCAGAGGCAGCTTTGTCAATCCCAGCAGCCTTGTCAACCAATCAGAGGCAGCTTTCTCAATCCCAGCAGCAGGTATAAAACCAGCAGGCCATTGGCCTGCGCTCAGGCCATTGGCCTGCGCTCAGGCCACCCAATTTCTCTCTCTCTTTTCCCTCTTGATTTGGATTTTTTTTCTTCTCCCCCCCTCCCACCTATTGTCATTTTTTTTTCTTTAGTTCCTTTACCACTCTTTTCTTCTTTCACTCTCTTCCAGATTGTGCAAAGTTTCCTCTTTCCTTCCCGTTCCTTTTGTCTCATGCTTTTACACTTGTCAGTTCAAAAGGAGGGGGGGGGGGATTTCTATATGGTAAATGCTTCAAAGTAGGGACTTCATCTGTGGTATGTCACAAATGGGCCCTGCAACCAAATGTTGCAGTGCGTTCTGCTGCTTTTGTTTAGCGTTCCAGCCAGCTCTTCCCTCCAAGTGTATTAAGCACAAACACACACACACACAGTGGGTCGCCCCATTCCATAATGATAATTTTATTCTTTATACCCCACGCAACGGACTGCGTTGCCCCAGCCACGCTGGGCGGCATCCAACATGTATGGAAACATAACAAAACACTAGACGTTTTAAACAAAACCCTTCACTGTACAGGATTGCCTTCAGACGGCTCGGGAGTCGGAGAACTCCATGCCCCCCAACATTTCTCCATTGAACATAGGGACACCCTAAGGGAAAAAAATTAACAGTAATCCTTCAAGTGGGTTGATTGGTTTGCCTAGACGTTAGTTAATGGGTTAATTGGTGAGCTATGAGGTGAGGGGAGGGACAGATGCCTTGTCAATCAAAGAATGCCTTGTTAACCAACCAGAGGCAGCTTTGTCAATCCCAGCAGCCTTGTCAACCAATCAGAGGCAGCTTTCTCAATCCCAGCAGCAGGTATAAAACCAGCAGGCCATTGGCCTGCGCTCAGGCCATTGGCCTGCGCTCAGGCCACCCAATTTCTCTCTCTCTTTTCCCTCTTGATTTGGATTTTTTTTCTTCTCCCCCCCTCCCACCTATTGTCATTTTTTTTTCTTTAGTTCCTTTACCACTCTTTTCTTCTTTCACTCTCTTCCAGATTGTGCAAAGTTTCCTCTTTCCTTCCCGTTCCTTTTGTCTCATGCTTTTACACTTGTCAGTTCAAAAGGAGGGGGGGGGGGATTTCTATATGGTAAATGCTTCAAAGTAGGGACTTCATCTGTGGTATGTCACAAATGGGCCCTGCAACCAAATGTTGCAGTGCGTTCTGCTGCTTTTGTTTAGCGTTCCAGCCAGCTCTTCCCTCCAAGTGTATTAAGCACAAACACACACACACACAGTGGGTCGCCCCATTCCATAATGATAATTTTATTCTTTATACCCCACGCAACGGACTGCGTTGCCCCAGCCACGCTGGGCGGCATCCAACATGTATGGAAACATAACAAAACACTAGACGTTTTAAACAAAACCCTTCACTGTACAGGATTGCCTTCAGACGGCTCGGGAGTCGGAGAACTCCATGCCCCCCAACATTTCTCCATTGAACATAGGGACACCCTAAGGGAAAAAAATTAACAGTAATCCTTCAAGTGGGTTGATTGGTTTGCCTAGACGTTAGTTAATGGGTTAATTGGTGAGCTATGAGGTGAGGGGAGGGACAGATGCCTTGTCAATCAAAGAATGCCTTGTTAACCAACCAGAGGCAGCTTTGTCAATCCCAGCAGCCTTGTCAACCAATCAGAGGCAGCTTTCTCAATCCCAGCAGCAGGTATAAAACCAGCAGGCCCGGCCTGCGCTCAGGCCATTGGCCTGCGCTCAGGCCATTGGCCTGCGCTCAGGCCATTGGCCTGCGCTCAGGCCATTGGCCTGCGCTCAGGCCATTGGCCTGCGCTCAGGCCATTGGCCTGCGCTCAGGCCATTGGCCTGCGCTCAGGCCATTGGCCTGCGCTCAGGCCATTGGCCTGCGCTCAGGCCATTGGCCTGCGCTCAGGCCATTGGCCTGCGCTCAGGCCATTGGCCTGCGCTCAGGCCATTGGCCTGCGCTCAGGCCATTGGCCTGCGCTCAGGCCATTGGCCTGCGCTCAGGCCATTGGCCTGCGCTCAGGCCATTGGCCTGCGCTCAGGCCACCCAATTTCTCTCTCTCTTTTCCCTCTTGATTTGGATTTTTTTTCTTCTCCCCCCCTCCCACCTATTGTCATTTTTTTTTCTTTAGTTCCTTTACCACTCTTTTCTTCTTTCACTCTCTTCCAGATTGTGCAAAGTTTCCTCTTTCCTTCACGTTCCTTTTGTCTCATGCTTTTACACTTGTCAGTTCAAAAGGAGGGGGGGGGGATTTCTATATGGTAAATGCTTCAAAGTAGGGACTTCATCTGTGGTATGTCACAAATGGGCCCTGCAACCAAATGTTGCAGTGCGTTCTGCTGCTTTTGTTTAGCGTTCCAGCCAGCTCTTCCCTCCAAGTGTATTAAGCACAAACACACACACACACAGTGGGTCGCCCCATTCCATAATGATAATTTTATTCTTTATACCCCACGCAACGGACTGCGTTGCCCCAGCCACGCTGGGCGGCATCCAACATGTATGGAAACATAACAAAACACTAGACGTTTTAAACAAAACCCTTCACTGTACAGGATTGCCTTCAGACGGCTCGGGAGTCGGAGAACTCCATGCCCCCCAACATTTCTCCATTGAACATAGGGACACCCTAAGGGAAAAAAATTAACAGTAATCCTTCAAGTGGGTTGATTGGTTTGCCTAGACGTTAGTTAATGGGTTAATTGGTGAGCTATGAGGTGAGGGGAGGGACAGATGCCTTGTCAATCAAAGAATGCCTTGTTAACCAACCAGAGGCAGCTTTGTCAATCCCAGCAGCCTTGTCAACCAATCAGAGGCAGCTTTCTCAATCCCAGCAGCAGGTATAAAACCAGCAGGCCCGGCCTGCGCTCAGGCCATTGGCCTGCGCTCAGGCCATTGGCCTGCGCTCAGGCCATTGGCCTGCGCTCAGGCCATTGGCCTGCGCTCAGGCCATTGGCCTGCGCTCAGGCCATTGGCCTGCGCTCAGGCCATTGGCCTGCGCTCAGGCCATTGGCCTGCGCTCAGGCCATTGGCCTGCGCTCAGGCCATTGGCCTGCGCTCAGGCCATTGGCCTGCGCTCAGGCCATTGGCCTGCGCTCAGGCCATTGGCCTGCGCTCAGGCCATTGGCCTGCGCTCAGGCCATTGGCCTGCGCTCAGGCCATTGGCCTGCGCTCAGGCCATTGGCCTGCGCTCAGGCCATTGGCCTGCGCTCAGGCCATTGGCCTGCGCTCAGGCCATTGGCCTGCGCTCAGGCCATTGGCCTGCGCTCAGGCCATTGGCCTGCGCTCAGGCCATTGGCCTGCGCTCAGGCCATTGGCCTGCGCTCAGGCCATTGGCCTGCGCTCAGGCCATTGGCCTGCGCTCAGGCCACCCAATTTCTCTCTCTCTTTTCCCTCTTGATTTGGATTTTTTTTCTTCTCCCCCCCCCCCCCACCTATTGTCATTTTTTTTTCTTTAGTTCCTTTACCACTCTTTTCTTCTTTCACTCTCTTCCAGATTGTGCAAAGTTTCCTCTTTCCTTCCCGTTCCTTTTGTCTCATGCTTTTACACTTGTCAGTTCAAAAGGAGGGGGGGGGGGATTTCTATATGGTAAATGCTTCAAAGTAGGGACTTCATCTGTGGTATGTCACAAATGGGCCCTGCAACCAAATGTTGCAGTGCGTTCTGCTGCTTTTGTTTAGCGTTCCAGCCAGCTCTTCCCTCCAAGTGTATTAAGCACAAACACACACACACACAGTGGGTCGCCCCATTCCATAATGATAATTTTATTCTTTATACCCCACGCAACGGACTGCGTTGCCCCAGCCACGCTGGGCGGCATCCAACATGTATGGAAACATAACAAAACACTAGACGTTTTAAACAAAACCCTTCACTGTACAGGATTGCCTTCAGACGGCTCGGGAGTCGGAGAACTCCATGCCCCCCAACATTTCTCCATTGAACATAGGGACACCCTAAGGGAAAAAAATTAACAGTAATCCTTCAAGTGGGTTGATTGGTTTGCCTAGACGTTAGTTAATGGGTTAATTGGTGAGCTATGAGGTGAGGGGAGGGACAGATGCCTTGTCAATCAAAGAATGCCTTGTTAACCAACCAGAGGCAGCTTTGTCAATCCCAGCAGCCTTGTCAACCAATCAGAGGCAGCTTTCTCAATCCCAGCAGCAGGTATAAAACCAGCAGGCCTGGCCTGCGCTCAGGCCATTGGCCTGCGCTCAGGCCATTGGCCTGCGCTCAGGCCATTGGCCTGCGCTCAGGCCATTGGCCTGCGCTCAGGCCATTGGCCTGCGCTCAGGCCATTGGCCTGCGCTCAGGCCATTGGCCTGCGCTCAGGCCATTGGCCTGCGCTCAGGCCATTGGCCTGCGCTCAGGCCATTGGCCTGCGCTCAGGCCATTGGCCTGCGCTCAGGCCATTGGCCTGCGCTCAGGCCATTGGCCTGCGCTCAGGCCATTGGCCTGCGCTCAGGCCATTGGCCTGCGCTCAGGCCATTGGCCTGCGCTCAGGCCATTGGCCTGCGCTCAGGCCATTGGCCTGCGCTCAGGCCATTGGCCTGCGCTCAGGCCACCCAATTTCTCTCTCTCTTTTCCCTCTTGATTTGGATTTTTTTTCTTCTCCCCCCCCCCCCACCTATTGTCATTTTTTTTTCTTTAGTTCCTTTACCACTCTTTTCTTCTTTCACTCTCTTCCAGATTGTGCAAAGTTTCCTCTTTCCTTCCCGTTCCTTTTGTCTCATGCTTTTACACTTGTCAGTTCAAAAGGAGGGGGGGGGATTTCTATATGGTAAATGCTTCAAAGTAGGGACTTCATCTGTGGTATGTCACAAATGGGCCCTGCAACCAAATGTTGCAGTGCGTTCTGCTGCTTTTGTTTAGCGTTCCAGCCAGCTCTTCCCTCCAAGTGTATTAAGCACAAACACACACACACACAGTGGGTCGCCCCATTCCATAATGATAATTTTATTCTTTATACCCCACGCAACGGACTGCGTTGCCCCAGCCACGCTGGGCGGCATCCAACATGTATGGAAACATAACAAAACACTAGACGTTTTAAACAAAACCCTTCACTGTACAGGATTGCCTTCAGACGGCTCGGGAGTCGGAGAACTCCATGCCCCCCAACATTTCTCCATTGAACATAGGGACACCCTAAGGGAAAAAAATTAACAGTAATCCTTCAAGTGGGTTGATTGGTTTGCCTAGACGTTAGTTAATGGGTTAATTGGTGAGCTATGAGGTGAGGGGAGGGACAGATGCCTTGTCAATCAAAGAATGCCTTGTTAACCAACCAGAGGCAGCTTTGTCAATCCCAGCAGCCTTGTCAACCAATCAGAGGCAGCTTTCTCAATCCCAGCAGCAGGTATAAAACCAGCAGGCCTGGCCTGCGCTCAGGCCATTGGCCTGCGCTCAGGCCATTGGCCTGCGCTCAGGCCATTGGCCTGCGCTCAGGCCATTGGCCTGCGCTCAGGCCATTGGCCTGCGCTCAGGCCATTGGCCTGCGCTCAGGCCATTGGCCTGCGCTCAGGCCATTGGCCTGCGCTCAGGCCATTGGCCTGCGCTCAGGCCATTGGCCTGCGCTCAGGCCATTGGCCTGCGCTCAGGCCATTGGCCTGCGCTCAGGCCATTGGCCTGCGCTCAGGCCATTGGCCTGCGCTCAGGCCATTGGCCTGCGCTCAGGCCATTGGCCTGCGCTCAGGCCATTGGCCTGCGCTCAGGCCATTGGCCTGCGCTCAGGCCATTGGCCTGCGCTCAGGCCATTGGCCTGCGCTCAGGCCATTGGCCTGCGCTCAGGCCATTGGCCTGCGCTCAGGCCATTGGCCTGCGCTCAGGCCATTGGCCTGCGCTCAGGCCACCCAATTTCTCTCTCTCTTTTCCCTCTTGATTTGGATTTTTTTTCTTCTCCCCCCCCCCACCTATTGTCATTTTTTTTCCTTTAGTTCCTTTACCACTCTTTTCTTCTTTCACTCTCTTCCAGATTGTGCAAAGTTTCCTCTTTCCTTCCCGTTCCTTTTGTCTCATGCTTTTACACTTGTCAGTTCAAAAGGAGGGGGGGGGGATTTCTATATGGTAAATGCTTCAAAGTAGGGACTTCATCTGTGGTATGTCACAAATGGGCCCTGCAACCAAATGTTGCAGTGCGTTCTGCTGCTTTTGTTTAGCGTTCCAGCCAGCTCTTCCCTCCAAGTGTATTAAGCACAAACACACACACACACAGTGGGTCGCCCCATTCCATAATGATAATTTTATTCTTTATACCCCACGCAACGGACTGCGTTGCCCCAGCCACGCTGGGCGGCATCCAACATGTATGGAAACATAACAAAACACTAGACGTTTTAAACAAAACCCTTCACTGTACAGGATTGCCTTCAGACGGCTCGGGAGTCGGAGAACTCCATGCCCCCCAACATTTCTCCATTGAACATAGGGACACCCTAAGGGAAAAAAATTAACAGTAATCCTTCAAGTGGGTTGATTGGTTTGCCTAGACGTTAGTTAATGGGTTAATTGGTGAGCTATGAGGTGAGGGGAGGGACAGATGCCTTGTCAATCAAAGAATGCCTTGTTAACCAACCAGAGGCAGCTTTGTCAATCCCAGCAGCCTTGTCAACCAATCAGAGGCAGCTTTCTCAATCCCAGCAGCAGGTATAAAACCAGCAGGCCATTGGCCTGCGCTCAGGCCACCCAATTTCTCTCTCTCTTTTCCCTCTTGATTTGGATTTTTTTTCTTCTCCCCCCCCCCCCACCTATTGTCATTTTTTTTTCTTTAGTTCCTTTACCACTCTTTTCTTCTTTCACTCTCTTCCAGATTGTGCAAAGTTTCCTCTTTCCTTCCCGTTCCTTTTGTCTCATGCTTTTACACTTGTCAGTTCAAAAGGAGGGGGGGGGGATTTCTATATGGTAAATGCTTCAAAGTAGGGACTTCATCTGTGGTATGTCACAAATGGGCCCTGCAACCAAATGTTGCAGTGCGTTCTGCTGCTTTTGTTTAGCGTTCCAGCCAGCTCTTCCCTCCAAGTGTATTAAGCACAAACACACACACACACAGTGGGTCGCCCCATTCCATAATGATAATTTTATTCTTTATACCCCACGCAACGGACTGCGTTGCCCCAGCCACGCTGGGCGGCATCCAACATGTATGGAAACATAACAAAACACTAGACGTTTTAAACAAAACCCTTCACTGTACAGGATTGCCTTCAGACGGCTCGGGAGTCGGAGAACTCCATGCCCCCCAACATTTCTCCATTGAACATAGGGACACCCTAAGGGAAAAAAATTAACAGTAATCCTTCAAGTGGGTTGATTGGTTTGCCTAGACGTTAGTTAATGGGTTAATTGGTGAGCTATGAGGTGAGGGGAGGGACAGATGCCTTGTCAATCAAAGAATGCCTTGTTAACCAACCAGAGGCAGCTTTGTCAATCCCAGCAGCCTTGTCAACCAATCAGAGGCAGCTTTCTCAATCCCAGCAGCAGGTATAAAACCAGCAGGCCCGGCCTGCGCTCAGGCCATTGGCCTGCGCTCAGGCCATTGGCCTGCGCTCAGGCCATTGGCCTGCGCTCAGGCCATTGGCCTGCGCTCAGGCCATTGGCCTGCGCTCAGGCCATTGGCCTGCGCTCAGGCCATTGGCCTGCGCTCAGGCCATTGGCCTGCGCTCAGGCCATTGGCCTGCGCTCAGGCCATTGGCCTGCGCTCAGGCCATTGGCCTGCGCTCAGGCCATTGGCCTGCGCTCAGGCCATTGGCCTGCGCTCAGGCCATTGGCCTGCGCTCAGGCCATTGGCCTGCGCTCAGGCCATTGGCCTGCGCTCAGGCCATTGGCCTGCGCTCAGGCCATTGGCCTGCGCTCAGGCCATTGGCCTGCGCTCAGGCCACCCAATTTCTCTCTCTCTTTTCCCTCTTGATTTGGATTTTTTTTCTTCTCCCCCCCCCCCACCTATTGTCATTTTTTTTCCTTTAGTTCCTTTACCACTCTTTTCTTCTTTCACTCTCTTCCAGATTGTGCAAAGTTTCCTCTTTCCTTCCCGTTCCTTTTGTCTCATGCTTTTACACTTGTCAGTTCAAAAGGAGGGGGGGGGGGATTTCTATATGGTAAATGCTTCAAAGTAGGGACTTCATCTGTGGTATGTCACAAATGGGCCCTGCAACCAAATGTTGCAGTGCGTTCTGCTGCTTTTGTTTAGCGTTCCAGCCAGCTCTTCCCTCCAAGTGTATTAAGCACAAACACACACACACACAGTGGGTCGCCCCATTCCATAATGATAATTTTATTCTTTATACCCCACGCAACGGACTGCGTTGCCCCAGCCACGCTGGGCGGCATCCAACATGTATGGAAACATAACAAAACACTAGACGTTTTAAACAAAACCCTTCACTGTACAGGATTGCCTTCAGACGGCTCGGGAGTCGGAGAACTCCATGCCCCCCAACATTTCTCCATTGAACATAGGGACACCCTAAGGGAAAAAAATTAACAGTAATCCTTCAAGTGGGTTGATTGGTTTGCCTAGACGTTAGTTAATGGGTTAATTGGTGAGCTATGAGGTGAGGGGAGGGACAGATGCCTTGTCAATCAAAGAATGCCTTGTTAACCAACCAGAGGCAGCTTTGTCAATCCCAGCAGCCTTGTCAACCAATCAGAGGCAGCTTTCTCAATCCCAGCAGCAGGTATAAAACCAGCAGGCCCGGCCTGCGCTCAGGCCATTGGCCTGCGCTCAGGCCATTGGCCTGCGCTCAGGCCATTGGCCTGCGCTCAGGCCATTGGCCTGCGCTCAGGCCATTGGCCTGCGCTCAGGCCATTGGCCTGCGCTCAGGCCATTGGCCTGCGCTCAGGCCATTGGCCTGCGCTCAGGCCATTGGCCTGCGCTCAGGCCATTGGCCTGCGCTCAGGCCATTGGCCTGCGCTCAGGCCATTGGCCTGCGCTCAGGCCATTGGCCTGCGCTCAGGCCATTGGCCTGCGCTCAGGCCATTGGCCTGCGCTCAGGCCATTGGCCTGCGCTCAGGCCATTGGCCTGCGCTCAGGCCATTGGCCTGCGCTCAGGCCATTGGCCTGCGCTCAGGCCATTGGCCTGCGCTCAGGCCATTGGCCTGCGCTCAGGCCATTGGCCTGCGCTCAGGCCATTGGCCTGCGCTCAGGCCATTGGCCTGCGCTCAGGCCACCCAATTTCTCTCTCTCTTTTCCCTCTTGATTTGGATTTTTTTTCTTCTCCCCCCCCCCCACCTATTGTCATTTTTTTTTCTTTAGTTCCTTTACCACTCTTTTCTTCTTTCACTCTCTTCCAGATTGTGCAAAGTTTCCTCTTTCCTTCCCGTTCCTTTTGTCTCATGCTTTTACACTTGTCAGTTCAAAAGGAGGGGGGGGGATTTCTATATGGTAAATGCTTCAAAGTAGGGACTTCATCTGTGGTATGTCACAAATGGGCCCTGCAACCAAATGTTGCAGTGCGTTCTGCTGCTTTTGTTTAGCGTTCCAGCCAGCTCTTCCCTCCAAGTGTATTAAGCACAAACACACACACACACAGTGGGTCGCCCCATTCCATAATGATAATTTTATTCTTTATACCCCACGCAACGGACTGCGTTGCCCCAGCCACGCTGGGCGGCATCCAACATGTATGGAAACATAACAAAACACTAGACGTTTTAAACAAAACCCTTCACTGTACAGGATTGCCTTCAGACGGCTCGGGAGTCGGAGAACTCCATGCCCCCCAACATTTCTCCATTGAACATAGGGACACCCTAAGGGAAAAAAATTAACAGTAATCCTTCAAGTGGGTTGATTGGTTTGCCTAGACGTTAGTTAATGGGTTAATTGGTGAGCTATGAGGTGAGGGGAGGGACAGATGCCTTGTCAATCAAAGAATGCCTTGTTAACCAACCAGAGGCAGCTTTGTCAATCCCAGCAGCCTTGTCAACCAATCAGAGGCAGCTTTCTCAATCCCAGCAGCAGGTATAAAACCAGCAGGCCCGGCCTGCGCTCAGGCCATTGGCCTGCGCTCAGGCCATTGGCCTGCGCTCAGGCCATTGGCCTGCGCTCAGGCCATTGGCCTGCGCTCAGGCCATTGGCCTGCGCTCAGGCCATTGGCCTGCGCTCAGGCCATTGGCCTGCGCTCAGGCCATTGGCCTGCGCTCAGGCCATTGGCCTGCGCTCAGGCCATTGGCCTGCGCTCAGGCCATTGGCCTGCGCTCAGGCCATTGGCCTGCGCTCAGGCCATTGGCCTGCGCTCAGGCCATTGGCCTGCGCTCAGGCCATTGGCCTGCGCTCAGGCCATTGGCCTGCGCTCAGGCCATTGGCCTGCGCTCAGGCCATTGGCCTGCGCTCAGGCCATTGGCCTGCGCTCAGGCCATTGGCCTGCGCTCAGGCCATTGGCCTGCGCTCAGGCCATTGGCCTGCGCTCAGGCCACCCAATTTCTCTCTCTCTTTTCCCTCTTGATTTGGATTTTTTTTCTTCTCCCCCCCCCCACCTATTGTCATTTTTTTTTCTTTAGTTCCTTTACCACTCTTTTCTTCTTTCACTCTCTTCCAGATTGTGCAAAGTTTCCTCTTTCCTTCCCGTTCCTTTTGTCTCATGCTTTTACACTTGTCAGTTCAAAAGGAGGGGGGGGGGGATTTCTATATGGTAAATGCTTCAAAGTAGGGACTTCATCTGTGGTATGTCACAAATGGGCCCTGCAACCAAATGTTGCAGTGCGTTCTGCTGCTTTTGTTTAGCGTTCCAGCCAGCTCTTCCCTCCAAGTGTATTAAGCACAAACACACACACACACAGTGGGTCGCCCCATTCCATAATGATAATTTTATTCTTTATACCCCACGCAACGGACTGCGTTGCCCCAGCCACGCTGGGCGGCATCCAACATGTATGGAAACATAACAAAACACTAGACGTTTTAAACAAAACCCTTCACTGTACAGGATTGCCTTCAGACGGCTCGGGAGTCGGAGAACTCCATGCCCCCCAACATTTCTCCATTGAACATAGGGACACCCTAAGGGAAAAAAATTAACAGTAATCCTTCAAGTGGGTTGATTGGTTTGCCTAGACGTTAGTTAATGGGTTAATTGGTGAGCTATGAGGTGAGGGGAGGGACAGATGCCTTGTCAATCAAAGAATGCCTTGTTAACCAACCAGAGGCAGCTTTGTCAATCCCAGCAGCCTTGTCAACCAATCAGAGGCAGCTTTCTCAATCCCAGCAGCAGGTATAAAACCAGCAGGCCCGGCCTGCGCTCAGGCCATTGGCCTGCGCTCAGGCCATTGGCCTGCGCTCAGGCCATTGGCCTGCGCTCAGGCCATTGGCCTGCGCTCAGGCCATTGGCCTGCGCTCAGGCCATTGGCCTGCGCTCAGGCCATTGGCCTGCGCTCAGGCCATTGGCCTGCGCTCAGGCCATTGGCCTGCGCTCAGGCCATTGGCCTGCGCTCAGGCCATTGGCCTGCGCTCAGGCCATTGGCCTGCGCTCAGGCCATTGGCCTGCGCTCAGGCCATTGGCCTGCGCTCAGGCCATTGGCCTGCGCTCAGGCCATTGGCCTGCGCTCAGGCCATTGGCCTGCGCTCAGGCCATTGGCCTGCGCTCAGGCCATTGGCCTGCGCTCAGGCCACCCAATTTCTCTCTCTCTTTTCCCTCTTGATTTGGATTTTTTTTCTTCTCCCCCCCCCCCACCTATTGTCATTTTTTTTTCTTTAGTTCCTTTACCACTCTTTTCTTCTTATACTCTCTTCCAGATTGTGCAAATTTCCTCTTTCCTTCCCGTTCCTTTTGTCTCATGCTTTTACACTTGTCAGTTCAAAAGGAGGGGGGGGGATTTCTATATGGTAAATGCTTCAAAGTAGGGACTTCATCTGTGGTATGTCACAAATGGGCCCTGCAACCAAATGTTGCAGTGCGTTCTGCTGCTTTTGTTTAGCGTTCCAGCCAGCTCTTCCCTCCAAGTGTATTAAGCACAAACACACACACACACAGTGGGTCGCCCCATTCCATAATGATAATTTTATTCTTTATACCCCACGCAACGGACTGCGTTGCCCCAGCCACGCTGGGCGGCATCCAACATGTATGGAAACATAACAAAACACTAGACGTTTTAAACAAAACCCTTCACTGTACAGGATTGCCTTCAGACGGCTCGGGAGTCGGAGAACTCCATGCCCCCCAACATTTCTCCATTGAACATAGGGACACCCTAAGGGAAAAAAATTAACAGTAATCCTTCAAGTGGGTTGATTGGTTTGCCTAGACGTTAGTTAATGGGTTAATTGGTGAGCTATGAGGTGAGGGGAGGGACAGATGCCTTGTCAATCAAAGAATGCCTTGTTAACCAACCAGAGGCAGCTTTGTCAATCCCAGCAGCCTTGTCAACCAATCAGAGGCAGCTTTCTCAATCCCAGCAGCAGGTATAAAACCAGCAGGCCCGGCCTGCGCTCAGGCCATTGGCCTGCGCTCAGGCCATTGGCCTGCGCTCAGGCCATTGGCCTGCGCTCAGGCCATTGGCCTGCGCTCAGGCCATTGGCCTGCGCTCAGGCCATTGGCCTGCGCTCAGGCCATTGGCCTGCGCTCAGGCCATTGGCCTGCGCTCAGGCCATTGGCCTGCGCTCAGGCCATTGGCCTGCGCTCAGGCCATTGGCCTGCGCTCAGGCCATTGGCCTGCGCTCAGGCCATTGGCCTGCGCTCAGGCCATTGGCCTGCGCTCAGGCCATTGGCCTGCGCTCAGGCCATTGGCCTGCGCTCAGGCCATTGGCCTGCGCTCAGGCCATTGGCCTGCGCTCAGGCCATTGGCCTGCGCTCAGGCCATTGGCCTGCGCTCAGGCCATTGGCCTGCGCTCAGGCCATTGGCCTGCGCTCAGGCCATTGGCCTGCGCTCAGGCCATTGGCCTGCGCTCAGGCCATTGGCCTGCGCTCAGGCCATTGGCCTGCGCTCAGGCCATTGGCCTGCGCTCAGGCCACCCAATTTCTCTCTCTCTTTTCCCTCTTGATTTGGATTTTTTTTCTTCTCCCCCCCCCCCCACCTATTGTCATTTTTTTTTCTTTAGTTCCTTTACCACTCTTTTCTTCTTATACTCTCTTCCAGATTGTGCAAAGTTTCCTCTTTCCTTCCCGTTCCTTTTGTCTCATGCTTTTACACTTGTCAGTTCAAAAGGAGGGGGGGGGGATTTCTATATGGTAAATGCTTCAAAGTAGGGACTTCATCTGTGGTATGTCACAAATGGGCCCTGCAACCAAATGTTGCAGTGCGTTCTGCTGCTTTTGTTTAGCGTTCCAGCCAGCTCTTCCCTCCAAGTGTATTAAGCACAAACACACACACACACAGTGGGTCGCCCCATTCCATAATGATAATTTTATTCTTTATACCCCACGCAACGGACTGCGTTGCCCCAGCCACGCTGGGCGGCATCCAACATGTATGGAAACATAACAAAACACTAGACGTTTTAAACAAAACCCTTCACTGTACAGGATTGCCTTCAGACGGCTCGGGAGTCGGAGAACTCCATGCCCCCCAACATTTCTCCATTGAACATAGGGACACCCTAAGGGAAAAAAATTAACAGTAATCCTTCAAGTGGGTTGATTGGTTTGCCTAGACGTTAGTTAATGGGTTAATTGGTGAGCTATGAGGTGAGGGGAGGGACAGATGCCTTGTCAATCAAAGAATGCCTTGTTAACCAACCAGAGGCAGCTTTGTCAATCCCAGCAGCCTTGTCAACCAATCAGAGGCAGCTTTCTCAATCCCAGCAGCAGGTATAAAACCAGCAGGCCCGGCCTGCGCTCAGGCCATTGGCCTGCGCTCAGGCCATTGGCCTGCGCTCAGGCCATTGGCCTGCGCTCAGGCCATTGGCCTGCGCTCAGGCCATTGGCCTGCGCTCAGGCCATTGGCCTGCGCTCAGGCCATTGGCCTGCGCTCAGGCCATTGGCCTGCGCTCAGGCCATTGGCCTGCGCTCAGGCCATTGGCCTGCGCTCAGGCCATTGGCCTGCGCTCAGGCCATTGGCCTGCGCTCAGGCCATTGGCCTGCGCTCAGGCCATTGGCCTGCGCTCAGGCCATTGGCCTGCGCTCAGGCCATTGGCCTGCGCTCAGGCCATTGGCCTGCGCTCAGGCCATTGGCCTGCGCTCAGGCCATTGGCCTGCGCTCAGGCCATTGGCCTGCGCTCAGGCCATTGGCCTGCGCTCAGGCCATTGGCCTGCGCTCAGGCCATTGGCCTGCGCTCAGGCCATTGGCCTGCGCTCAGGCCATTGGCCTGCGCTCAGGCCATTGGCCTGCGCTCAGGCCATTGGCCTGCGCTCAGGCCATTGGCCTGCGCTCAGGCCATTGGCCTGCGCTCAGGCCATTGGCCTGCGCTCAGGCCACCCAATTTCTCTCTCTCTTTTCCCTCTTGATTTGGATTTTTTTTCTTCTCCCCCCCCCCCACCTATTGTCATTTTTTTTTCTTTAGTTCCTTTACCACTCTTTTCTTCTTATACTCTCTTCCAGATTGTGCAAAGTTTCCTCTTTCCTTCCCGTTCCTTTTGTCTCATGCTTTTACACTTGTCAGTTCAAAAGGAGGGGGGGGGGATTTCTATATGGTAAATGCTTCAAAGTAGGGACTTCATCTGTGGTATGTCACAAATGGGCCCTGCAACCAAATGTTGCAGTGCGTTCTGCTGCTTTTGTTTAGCGTTCCAGCCAGCTCTTCCCTCCAAGTGTATTAAGCACAAACACACACACACACAGTGGGTCGCCCCATTCCATAATGATAATTTTATTCTTTATACCCCACGCAACGGACTGCGTTGCCCCAGCCACGCTGGGCGGCATCCAACATGTATGGAAACATAACAAAACACTAGACGTTTTAAACAAAACCCTTCACTGTACAGGATTGCCTTCAGACGGCTCGGGAGTCGGAGAACTCCATGCCCCCCAACATTTCTCCATTGAACATAGGGACACCCTAAGGGAAAAAAATTAACAGTAATCCTTCAAGTGGGTTGATTGGTTTGCCTAGACGTTAGTTAATGGGTTAATTGGTGAGCTATGAGGTGAGGGGAGGGACAGATGCCTTGTCAATCAAAGAATGCCTTGTTAACCAACCAGAGGCAGCTTTGTCAATCCCAGCAGCCTTGTCAACCAATCAGAGGCAGCTTTCTCAATCCCAGCAGCAGGTATAAAACCAGCAGGCCCGGCCTGCGCTCAGGCCATTGGCCTGCGCTCAGGCCATTGGCCTGCGCTCAGGCCATTGGCCTGCGCTCAGGCCATTGGCCTGCGCTCAGGCCATTGGCCTGCGCTCAGGCCATTGGCCTGCGCTCAGGCCATTGGCCTGCGCTCAGGCCATTGGCCTGCGCTCAGGCCATTGGCCTGCGCTCAGGCCATTGGCCTGCGCTCAGGCCATTGGCCTGCGCTCAGGCCATTGGCCTGCGCTCAGGCCATTGGCCTGCGCTCAGGCCATTGGCCTGCGCTCAGGCCATTGGCCTGCGCTCAGGCCATTGGCCTGCGCTCAGGCCATTGGCCTGCGCTCAGGCCATTGGCCTGCGCTCAGGCCATTGGCCTGCGCTCAGGCCATTGGCCTGCGCTCAGGCCATTGGCCTGCGCTCAGGCCATTGGCCTGCGCTCAGGCCATTGGCCTGCGCTCAGGCCATTGGCCTGCGCTCAGGCCACCCAATTTCTCTCTCTCTTTTCCCTCTTGATTTGGATTTTTTTTCTTCTCCCCCCCCCCCACCTATTGTCATTTTTTTTTCTTTAGTTCCTTTACCACTCTTTTCTTCTTTCACTCTCTTCCAGATTGTGCAAAGTTTCCTCTTTCCTTCCCGTTCCTTTTGTCTCATGCTTTTACACTTGTCAGTTCAAAAGGAGGGGGGGGGGGATTTCTATATGGTAAATGCTTCAAAGTAGGGACTTCATCTGTGGTATGTCACAAATGGGCCCTGCAACCAAATGTTGCAGTGCGTTCTGCTGCTTTTGTTTAGCGTTCCAGCCAGCTCTTCCCTCCAAGTGTATTAAGCACAAACACACACACACACAGTGGGTCGCCCCATTCCATAATGATAATTTTATTCTTTATACCCCACGCAACGGACTGCGTTGCCCCAGCCACGCTGGGCGGCATCCAACATGTATGGAAACATAACAAAACACTAGACGTTTTAAACAAAACCCTTCACTGTACAGGATTGCCTTCAGACGGCTCGGGAGTCGGAGAACTCCATGCCCCCCAACATTTCTCCATTGAACATAGGGACACCCTAAGGGAAAAAAATTAACAGTAATCCTTCAAGTGGGTTGATTGGTTTGCCTAGACGTTAGTTAATGGGTTAATTGGTGAGCTATGAGGTGAGGGGAGGGACAGATGCCTTGTCAATCAAAGAATGCCTTGTTAACCAACCAGAGGCAGCTTTGTCAATCCCAGCAGCCTTGTCAACCAATCAGAGGCAGCTTTCTCAATCCCAGCAGCAGGTATAAAACCAGCAGGCCTGGCCTGCGCTCAGGCCATTGGCCTGCGCTCAGGCCATTGGCCTGCGCTCAGGCCATTGGCCTGCGCTCAGGCCATTGGCCTGCGCTCAGGCCATTGGCCTGCGCTCAGGCCATTGGCCTGCGCTCAGGCCATTGGCCTGCGCTCAGGCCATTGGCCTGCGCTCAGGCCATTGGCCTGCGCTCAGGCCATTGGCCTGCGCTCAGGCCATTGGCCTGCGCTCAGGCCATTGGCCTGCGCTCAGGCCATTGGCCTGCGCTCAGGCCATTGGCCTGCGCTCAGGCCATTGGCCTGCGCTCAGGCCATTGGCCTGCGCTCAGGCCACCCAATTTCTCTCTCTCTTTTCCCTCTTGATTTGGATTTTTTTTCTTCTCCCCCCCCCCCCACCTATTGTCATTTTTTTTTCTTTAGTTCCTTTACCACTCTTTTCTTCTTTCACTCTCTTCCAGATTGTGCAAAGTTTCCTCTTTCCTTCCCGTTCCTTTTGTCTCATGCTTTTACACTTGTCAGTTCAAAAGGAGGGGGGGGGATTTCTATATGGTAAATGCTTCAAAGTAGGGACTTCATCTGTGGTATGTCACAAATGGGCCCTGCAACCAAATGTTGCAGTGCGTTCTGCTGCTTTTGTTTAGCGTTCCAGCCAGCTCTTCCCTCCAAGTGTATTAAGCACAAACACACACACACACAGTGGGTCGCCCCATTCCATAATGATAATTTTATTCTTTATACCCCACGCAACGGACTGCGTTGCCCCAGCCACGCTGGGCGGCATCCAACATGTATGGAAACATAACAAAACACTAGACGTTTTAAACAAAACCCTTCACTGTACAGGATTGCCTTCAGACGGCTCGGGAGTCGGAGAACTCCATGCCCCCCAACATTTCTCCATTGAACATAGGGACACCCTAAGGGAAAAAAATTAACAGTAATCCTTCAAGTGGGTTGATTGGTTTGCCTAGACGTTAGTTAATGGGTTAATTGGTGAGCTATGAGGTGAGGGGAGGGACAGATGCCTTGTCAATCAAAGAATGCCTTGTTAACCAACCAGAGGCAGCTTTGTCAATCCCAGCAGCCTTGTCAACCAATCAGAGGCAGCTTTCTCAATCCCAGCAGCAGGTATAAAACCAGCAGGCCCGGCCTGCGCTCAGGCCATTGGCCTGCGCTCAGGCCATTGGCCTGCGCTCAGGCCATTGGCCTGCGCTCAGGCCATTGGCCTGCGCTCAGGCCATTGGCCTGCGCTCAGGCCATTGGCCTGCGCTCAGGCCATTGGCCTGCGCTCAGGCCATTGGCCTGCGCTCAGGCCATTGGCCTGCGCTCAGGCCATTGGCCTGCGCTCAGGCCATTGGCCTGCGCTCAGGCCATTGGCCTGCGCTCAGGCCATTGGCCTGCGCTCAGGCCATTGGCCTGCGCTCAGGCCATTGGCCTGCGCTCAGGCCATTGGCCTGCGCTCAGGCCATTGGCCTGCGCTCAGGCCATTGGCCTGCGCTCAGGCCATTGGCCTGCGCTCAGGCCATTGGCCTGCGCTCAGGCCATTGGCCTGCGCTCAGGCCACCCAATTTCTCTCTCTCTTTTCCCTCTTGATTTGGATTTTTTTTCTTCTCCCCCCCCCCCACCTATTGTCATTTTTTTTTCTTTAGTTCCTTTACCACTCTTTTCTTCTTATACTCTCTTCCAGATTGTGCAAAGTTTCCTCTTTCCTTCCCGTTCCTTTTGTCTCATGCTTTTACACTTGTCAGTTCAAAAGGAGGGGGGGGGGATTTCTATATGGTAAATGCTTCAAAGTAGGGACTTCATCTGTGGTATGTCACAAATGGGCCCTGCAACCAAATGTTGCAGTGCGTTCTGCTGCTTTTGTTTAGCGTTCCAGCCAGCTCTTCCCTCCAAGTGTATTAAGCACAAACACACACACACACAGTGGGTCGCCCCATTCCATAATGATAATTTTATTCTTTATACCCCACGCAACGGACTGCGTTGCCCCAGCCACGCTGGGCGGCATCCAACATGTATGGAAACATAACAAAACACTAGACGTTTTAAACAAAACCCTTCACTGTACAGGATTGCCTTCAGACGGCTCGGGAGTCGGAGAACTCCATGCCCCCCAACATTTCTCCATTGAACATAGGGACACCCTAAGGGAAAAAAATTAACAGTAATCCTTCAAGTGGGTTGATTGGTTTGCCTAGACGTTAGTTAATGGGTTAATTGGTGAGCTATGAGGTGAGGGGAGGGACAGATGCCTTGTCAATCAAAGAATGCCTTGTTAACCAACCAGAGGCAGCTTTGTCAATCCCAGCAGCCTTGTCAACCAATCAGAGGCAGCTTTCTCAATCCCAGCAGCAGGTATAAAACCAGCAGGCCCGGCCTGCGCTCAGGCCATTGGCCTGCGCTCAGGCCATTGGCCTGCGCTCAGGCCATTGGCCTGCGCTCAGGCCATTGGCCTGCGCTCAGGCCATTGGCCTGCGCTCAGGCCATTGGCCTGCGCTCAGGCCATTGGCCTGCGCTCAGGCCATTGGCCTGCGCTCAGGCCATTGGCCTGCGCTCAGGCCATTGGCCTGCGCTCAGGCCATTGGCCTGCGCTCAGGCCATTGGCCTGCGCTCAGGCCATTGGCCTGCGCTCAGGCCATTGGCCTGCGCTCAGGCCATTGGCCTGCGCTCAGGCCATTGGCCTGCGCTCAGGCCATTGGCCTGCGCTCAGGCCATTGGCCTGCGCTCAGGCCATTGGCCTGCGCTCAGGCCATTGGCCTGCGCTCAGGCCATTGGCCTGCGCTCAGGCCATTGGCCTGCGCTCAGGCCACCCAATTTCTCTCTCTCTTTTCCCTCTTGATTTGGATTTTTTTTCTTCTCCCCCCCCCCCACCTATTGTCATTTTTTTTTCTTTAGTTCCTTTACCACTCTTTTCTTCTTATACTCTCTTCCAGATTGTGCAAAGTTTCCTCTTTCCTTCCCGTTCCTTTTGTCTCATGCTTTTACACTTGTCAGTTCAAAAGGAGGGGGGGGGGATTTCTATATGGTAAATGCTTCAAAGTAGGGACTTCATCTGTGGTATGTCACAAATGGGCCCTGCAACCAAATGTTGCAGTGCGTTCTGCTGCTTTTGTTTAGCGTTCCAGCCAGCTCTTCCCTCCAAGTGTATTAAGCACAAACACACACACACACAGTGGGTCGCCCCATTCCATAATGATAATTTTATTCTTTATACCCCACGCAACGGACTGCGTTGCCCCAGCCACGCTGGGCGGCATCCAACATGTATGGAAACATAACAAAACACTAGACGTTTTAAACAAAACCCTTCACTGTACAGGATTGCCTTCAGACGGCTCGGGAGTCGGAGAACTCCATGCCCCCCAACATTTCTCCATTGAACATAGGGACACCCTAAGGGAAAAAAATTAACAGTAATCCTTCAAGTGGGTTGATTGGTTTGCCTAGACGTTAGTTAATGGGTTAATTGGTGAGCTATGAGGTGAGGGGAGGGACAGATGCCTTGTCAATCAAAGAATGCCTTGTTAACCAACCAGAGGCAGCTTTGTCAATCCCAGCAGCCTTGTCAACCAATCAGAGGCAGCTTTCTCAATCCCAGCAGCAGGTATAAAACCAGCAGGCCCGGCCTGCGCTCAGGCCATTGGCCTGCGCTCAGGCCATTGGCCTGCGCTCAGGCCATTGGCCTGCGCTCAGGCCATTGGCCTGCGCTCAGGCCATTGGCCTGCGCTCAGGCCATTGGCCTGCGCTCAGGCCATTGGCCTGCGCTCAGGCCATTGGCCTGCGCTCAGGCCATTGGCCTGCGCTCAGGCCATTGGCCTGCGCTCAGGCCATTGGCCTGCGCTCAGGCCATTGGCCTGCGCTCAGGCCATTGGCCTGCGCTCAGGCCATTGGCCTGCGCTCAGGCCATTGGCCTGCGCTCAGGCCATTGGCCTGCGCTCAGGCCATTGGCCTGCGCTCAGGCCATTGGCCTGCGCTCAGGCCACCCAATTTCTCTCTCTCTTTTCCCTCTTGATTTGGATTTTTTTTCTTCTCCCCCCCCCCCACCTATTGTCATTTTTTTTTCTTTAGTTCCTTTACCACTCTTTTCTTCTTTCACTCTCTTCCAGATTGTGCAAAGTTTCCTCTTTCCTTCCCGTTCCTTTTGTCTCATGCTTTTACACTTGTCAGTTCAAAAGGAGGGGGGGGGGGATTTCTATATGGTAAATGCTTCAAAGTAGGGACTTCATCTGTGGTATGTCACAAATGGGCCCTGCAACCAAATGTTGCAGTGCGTTCTGCTGCTTTTGTTTAGCGTTCCAGCCAGCTCTTCCCTCCAAGTGTATTAAGCACAAACACACACACACACAGTGGGTCGCCCCATTCCATAATGATAATTTTATTCTTTATACCCCACGCAACGGACTGCGTTGCCCCAGCCACGCTGGGCGGCATCCAACATGTATGGAAACATAACAAAACACTAGACGTTTTAAACAAAACCCTTCACTGTACAGGATTGCCTTCAGACGGCTCGGGAGTCGGAGAACTCCATGCCCCCCAACATTTCTCCATTGAACATAGGGACACCCTAAGGGAAAAAAATTAACAGTAATCCTTCAAGTGGGTTGATTGGTTTGCCTAGACGTTAGTTAATGGGTTAATTGGTGAGCTATGAGGTGAGGGGAGGGACAGATGCCTTGTCAATCAAAGAATGCCTTGTTAACCAACCAGAGGCAGCTTTGTCAATCCCAGCAGCCTTGTCAACCAATCAGAGGCAGCTTTCTCAATCCCAGCAGCAGGTATAAAACCAGCAGGCCTGGCCTGCGCTCAGGCCATTGGCCTGCGCTCAGGCCATTGGCCTGCGCTCAGGCCATTGGCCTGCGCTCAGGCCATTGGCCTGCGCTCAGGCCATTGGCCTGCGCTCAGGCCATTGGCCTGCGCTCAGGCCATTGGCCTGCGCTCAGGCCATTGGCCTGCGCTCAGGCCATTGGCCTGCGCTCAGGCCATTGGCCTGCGCTCAGGCCTTGGCCTGCGCTCAGGCCATTGGCCTGCGCTCAGGCCATTGGCCTGCGCTCAGGCCATTGGCCTGCGCTCAGGCCATTGGCCTGCGCTCAGGCCATTGGCCTGCGCTCAGGCCACCCAATTTCTCTCTCTCTTTTCCCTCTTGATTTGGATTTTTTTTCTTCTCCCCCCCCCCCACCTATTGTCATTTTTTTTTCTTTAGTTCCTTTACCACTCTTTTCTTCTTTCACTCTCTTCCAGATTGTGCAAAGTTTCCTCTTTCCTTCCCGTTCCTTTTGTCTCATGCTTTTACACTTGTCAGTTCAAAAGGAGGGGGGGGGGGATTTCTATATGGTAAATGCTTCAAAGTAGGGACTTCATCTGTGGTATGTCACAAATGGGCCCTGCAACCAAATGTTGCAGTGCGTTCTGCTGCTTTTGTTTAGCGTTCCAGCCAGCTCTTCCCTCCAAGTGTATTAAGCACAAACACACACACACACAGTGGGTCGCCCCATTCCATAATGATAATTTTATTCTTTATACCCCACGCAACGGACTGCGTTGCCCCAGCCACGCTGGGCGGCATCCAACATGTATGGAAACATAACAAAACACTAGACGTTTTAAACAAAACCCTTCACTGTACAGGATTGCCTTCAGACGGCTCGGGAGTCGGAGAACTCCATGCCCCCCAACATTTCTCCATTGAACATAGGGACACCCTAAGGGAAAAAAATTAACAGTAATCCTTCAAGTGGGTTGATTGGTTTGCCTAGACGTTAGTTAATGGGTTAATTGGTGAGCTATGAGGTGAGGGGAGGGACAGATGCCTTGTCAATCAAAGAATGCCTTGTTAACCAACCAGAGGCAGCTTTGTCAATCCCAGCAGCCTTGTCAACCAATCAGAGGCAGCTTTCTCAATCCCAGCAGCAGGTATAAAACCAGCAGGCCTGGCCTGCGCTCAGGCCATTGGCCTGCGCTCAGGCCATTGGCCTGCGCTCAGGCCATTGGCCTGCGCTCAGGCCATTGGCCTGCGCTCAGGCCATTGGCCTGCGCTCAGGCCATTGGCCTGCGCTCAGGCCATTGGCCTGCGCTCAGGCCATTGGCCTGCGCTCAGGCCATTGGCCTGCGCTCAGGCCATTGGCCTGCGCTCAGGCCATTGGCCTGCGCTCAGGCCATTGGCCTGCGCTCAGGCCATTGGCCTGCGCTCAGGCCATTGGCCTGCGCTCAGGCCATTGGCCTGCGCTCAGGCCATTGGCCTGCGCTCAGGCCACCCAATTTCTCTCTCTCTTTTCCCTCTTGATTTGGATTTTTTTTCTTCTCCCCCCCCCCCCACCTATTGTCATTTTTTTTTCTTTAGTTCCTTTACCACTCTTTTCTTCTTTCACTCTCTTCCAGATTGTGCAAAGTTTCCTCTTTCCTTCCCGTTCCTTTTGTCTCATGCTTTTACACTTGTCAGTTCAAAAGGAGGGGGGGGGATTTCTATATGGTAAATGCTTCAAAGTAGGGACTTCATCTGTGGTATGTCACAAATGGGCCCTGCAACCAAATGTTGCAGTGCGTTCTGCTGCTTTTGTTTAGCGTTCCAGCCAGCTCTCCCCTCCAAGTGTATTAAGCACAAAGACACACACACACACAGCGGGTCGCCCCATTCCATAATGATAATTTTATTCTTTATACCCCACGCAACGGACTGCGTTGCCCCAGCCACGCTGGGCGGCATCCAACATGTATAGAAGCATAATAAAACACTAGACGTTTTAAACAAAACCCTTCACTGTACAGGATTGCCTTCAGACGGCTCGGGAGTCGGAGAACTCCATGCCCCCCAACATTTCTCCATTGAACATAGGGACACCCTAAGGAAAAAAAATTAACAGTAATCCTTCAAGTGGGTTGATTGGTTTGCCTAGACGTTAGTTAATGGGTTAATTGGTGAGCTATGAGGTGAGGGGAGGGACAGATGCCTTGTCAATCAAAGAATGCCTTGTTAACCAACCAGAGGCAGCTTTGTCAATCCCAGCAGCCTTGTCAACCAATCAGAGGCAGCTTTCTCAATCCCAGCAGCAGGTATAAAACCAGCAGGCCATTGGCCTGCGCTCAGGCCATTGGCCTGCGCTCAGGCCACCCAATTTCTCTCTCTCTTTTCCCTCTTGATTTGGATTTTTTTTCTTCTCCCCCCCCCCACCTATTGTCATTTTTTTTTCTTTAGTTCCTTTACCACTCTTTTCTTCTTTCACTCTCTTCCAGATTGTGCAAAGTTTCCTCTTTCCTTCCCGTTCCTTTTGTCTCATGCTTTTACACTTGTCAGTTCAAAAGGAGGGGGGGGGGATTTCTATATGGTAAATGCTTCAAAGTAGGGACTTCATCTGTGGTATGTCACAAATGGGCCCTGCAACCAAATGTTGCAGTGCGTTCTGCTGCTTTTGTTTAGCGTTCCAGCCAGCTCTCCCCTCCAAGTGTATTAAGCACAAAGACACACACACACACAGCGGGTCGCCCCATTCCATAATGATAATTTTATTCTTTATACCCCACGCAACGGACTGCGTTGCCCCAGCCACGCTGGGCGGCATCCAACATGTATAGAAGCATAATAAAACACTAGACGTTTTAAAACAAAACCCTTCACTGTACAGGATTGCCTTCAGACGGCTCGGGAGTCGGAGAACTCCATGCCCCCCAACATTTCTCCATTGAACATAGGGACACCCTAAGGAAAAAAAATTAACAGTAATCCTTCAAGTGGGTTGATTGGTTTGCCTAGACGTTAGTTAATGGGTTAATTGGTGAGCTATGAGGTGAGGGGAGGGACAGATGCCTTGTCAATCAAAGAATGCCTTGTTAACCAACCAGAGGCAGCTTTGTCAATCCCAGCAGCCTTGTCAACCAATCAGAGGCAGCTTTCTCAATCCCAGCAGCAGGTATAAAACCAGCAGGCCCGGCCTGCGCTCAGGCCATTGGCCTGCGCTCAGGCCATTGGCCTGCGCTCAGGCCATTGGCCTGCGCTCAGGCCATTGGCCTGCGCTCAGGCCATTGGCCTGCGCTCAGGCCATTGGCCTGCGCTCAGGCCATTGGCCTGCGCTCAGGCCATTGGCCTGCGCTCAGGCCATTGGCCTGCGCTCAGGCCATTGGCCTGCGCTCAGGCCATTGGCCTGCGCTCAGGCCATTGGCCTGCGCTCAGGCCATTGGCCTGCGCTCAGGCCATTGGCCTGCGCTCAGGCCATTGGCCTGCGCTCAGGCCATTGGCCTGCGCTCAGGCCATTGGCCTGCGCTCAGGCCATTGGCCTGCGCTCAGGCCATTGGCCTGCGCTCAGGCCATTGGCCTGCGCTCAGGCCATTGGCCTGCGCTCAGGCCACCCAATTTCTCTCTCTCTTTTCCCTCTTGATTTGGATTTTTTTTCTTCTCCCCCCCCCCCCCCCACCTATTGTCATTTTTTTTTCTTTAGTTCCTTTACCACTCTTTTCTTCTTTCACTCTCTTCCAGATTGTGCAAAGTTTCCTCTTTCCTTCCCGTTCCTTTTGTCTCATGCTTTTACACTTGTCAGTTCAAAAGGAGGGGGGGGGGATTTCTATATGGTAAATGCTTCAAAGTAGGGACTTCATCTGTGGTATGTCACAAATGGGCCCTGCAACCAAATGTTGCAGTGCGTTCTGCTGCTTTTGTTTAGCGTTCCAGCCAGCTCTCCCCTCCAAGTGTATTAAGCACAAAGACACACACACACACAGCGGGTCGCCCCATTCCATAATGATAATTTTATTCTTTATACCCCACGCAACGGACTGCGTTGCCCCAGCCACGCTGGGCGGCATCCAACATGTATAGAAGCATAATAAAACACTAGACGTTTTAAACCAAACCCTTCACTGTACAGGATTGCCTTCAGACGGCTCGGGAGTCGGAGAACTCCATGCCCCCCAACATTTCTCCATTGAACATAGGGACACCCTAAGGAAAAAAAATTAACAGTAATCCTTCAAGTGGGTTGATTGGTTTGCCTAGACGTTAGTTAATGGGTTAATTGGTGAGCTATGAGGTGAGGGGAGGGACAGATGCCTTGTCAATCAAAGAATGCCTTGTTAACCAACCAGAGGCAGCTTTGTCAATCCCAGCAGCCTTGTCAACCAATCAGAGGCAGCTTTCTCAATCCCAGCAGCAGGTATAAAACCAGCAGGCCATTGGCCTGCGCTCAGGCCACCCAATTTCTCTCTCTCTTTTCCCTCTTGATTTGGATTTTTTTCTTCTCCCCCCCCCCACCTATTGTCATTTTTTTTTCTTTAGTTCCTTTACCACTCTTTTCTTCTTTCACTCTCTTCCAGATTGTGCAAAGTTTCCTCTTTCCTTCCCGTTCCTTTTGTCTCATGCTTTTACACTTGTCAGTTCAAAAGGAGGGGGGGGGGGATTTCTATATGGTAAATGCTTCAAAGTAGGGACTTCATCTGTGGTATGTCACAAATGGGCCCTGCAACCAAATGTTGCAGTGCGTTCTGCTGCTTTTGTTTAGCGTTCCAGCCAGCTCTCCCCTCCAAGTGTATTAAGCACAAAGACACACACACACACAGCGGGTCGCCCCATTCCATAATGATAATTTTATTCTTTATACCCCACGCAACGGACTGCGTTGCCCCAGCCACGCTGGGCGGCATCCAACATGTATAGAAGCATAATAAAACACTAGACGTTTTAAACAAAACCCTTCACTGTACAGGATTGCCTTCAGACGGCTCGGGAGTCGGAGAACTCCATGCCCCCCAACATTTCTCCATTGAACATAGGGACACCCTAAGGAAAAAAAATTAACAGTAATCCTTCAAGTGGGTTGATTGGTTTGCCTAGACGTTAGTTAATGGGTTAATTGGTGAGCTATGAGGTGAGGGGAGGGACAGATGCCTTGTCAATCAAAGAATGCCTTGTTAACCAACCAGAGGCAGCTTTGTCAATCCCAGCAGCCTTGTCAACCAATCAGAGGCAGCTTTCTCAATCCCAGCAGCAGGTATAAAACCAGCAGGCCATTGGCCTGCGCTCAGGCCATTGGCCTGCGCTCAGGCCACCCAATTTCTCTCTCTCTTTTCCCTCTTGATTTGGATTTTTTTTCTTCTCCCCCCCCCCCACCTATTGTCATTTTTTTTTCTTTAGTTCCTTTACCACTCTTTTCTTCTTTCACTCTCTTCCAGATTGTGCAAAGTTTCCTCTTTCCTTCCCGTTCCTTTTGTCTCATGCTTTTACACTTGTCAGTTCAAAAGGAGGGGGGGGGATTTCTATATGGTAAATGCTTCAAAGTAGGGACTTCATCTGTGGTATGTCACAAATGGGCCCTGCAACCAAATGTTGCAGTGCGTTCTGCTGCTTTTGTTTAGCGTTCCAGCCAGCTCTCCCCTCCAAGTGTATTAAGCACAAAGACACACACACACACAGCGGGTCGCCCCATTCCATAATGATA
>NW_028148949.1:67500-68633 GCF_965112155.1 Podarcis liolepis | reverse complement strand
GGCGTGGTGCGCGTGGACGCGGGGAGGCCACCGGGTCTGACTCCGAGTAGACCGGCCAGCGGTGCCGCGCCGTACGCCAGGAAGCCTGGCAGAGGCGCCCTTTCCGGCAGGAAGACCGGGAGGCCCCACGATCTCGGAAGAAGACCGGCAAGACCCAGCCTTCCCGGCCGGTAGACCGGAGGGGAGCCGAGGGCCGGGAGACCGGGCAACGTCGCCTGCCCCTCCGGCGGGTCGACCGGGAAGCCTCCCTTCCTCGGAGGTAGACCGGCAGGACCCAGCCTCCACGGCCAGCAGAGCCCCGGGCCGGGAGACCGGGCACCGCTGCCAGCCCCGGGCCAGACCGCGGTGACTGTGGACACGAGAAGCAGACCTGGCCGCTGCCGGGAGGACCGGGGCCTTCGCGAGTAGACCGGGCGGTCGTCTGGCCTCCGGCGGGTAGACCGGGGAGGACCGGGAAGAAGCCCCAGCCGCCTCGCCCGGGCGGAGAACGGGGGGGGGGACCGGCAGCAGACAGACCGGCCTCCCAGCGGTAGACCGGGAAAGCCTTCCATCCTCGGAAGGGGACCGCCACGTCCCAGCTTCCCTGGCCAGCAGTGGACCGGAGGAGAGCCGCCAGCGGCCGCAGGAAGAACGGGCCACGCTGCCGGCCCCTCCGGCGGGGAGCTAGACCCGGCCGCTCCCCGGAAAACGGCCAGCGCTTCCCCTCCTTACGCCGGGAGGACCGGCCCACCCGCCCCCGCTTGCCGGCCGGTAGACCGGGGCCACCGGCAAACTTGCCCTGGACCGGGCAGGGGCCGGACCCACACAGACGCCCGGAAGCCTGCCCTTCTCCGGCCTTCGCACTCTCCGCCAACCGCTCTCGCCTCGCCTCCGTCCGCCTCCCGTTCTCGGAGGTAGACCGGCAAGCCCCATTCCCCCCCCCCCGGCCCGGCTAGTAGACCGGTTAGCAGCGGTACCAGTCCGGCCGTCAGATGGCCCGTCGCTTCCCAGCCCCAAGCAGGGTAGAGCTGGAAGCCGTCTGTCCTTGAGGTAGAGCTGGAAGCCCCAGCCCGGCAGGCAGGCAGGCAGGCAGGCAGGCAGGCAGGCAGGCAGGCAGGCGTGAGCGTGGACGCGAGGAGCCCACCGGGCCTCCG
>NW_028148949.1:50000-55000 GCF_965112155.1 Podarcis liolepis | reverse complement strand
TCTTCTTCTTCTTCTTCTTCTTCTTCTTCTTCTCCTCCTCCTCCTCCTCCTCCTCCTCCTCCTCCTCCTCCTCCTCCTGCTGCTCCTCCTCCTCCTCCTTCGTCGTATCCCTATTGTTGTCAAGATCGTGCGTGCGTGCGTCCGTGCATTCGTGCGGTTGAAATGGGGGATCCGTGAGTGTTTGTGTGTGTGCTGGCATGCCTGCCCGCCCGCCTCCCTCTCCGTGATCTATTTTGGGTCTGTCTCTCCCTCCCGCACCCGCAAGCACATCGCCATGACAAACCACGACATCGCCAAGGGCGGCGTTCGTGGCGACAGCTGCCGTAGACCTCGGTGACTTTGTAGACCGCCGCTTGGCAGCAGAGCAGCAGGTAGGCGATGGAGGAGACGGTTGGGGTGGGGCGGGGCGGGCCTTCGTGCGTACGTGCGTACGTCCTTGCAGGGACGGCAAGGGATCACCCTTGGCGATGTCGTGGGCGGGGGTGGTTTCTTTGGTGTGCGTGTGTGCGCCTTGGAGTGATATTTTGTGTCCATCTCTCTGTCCCTTTCTGTCTCCCCTGCACACAAGCGTGTGTGCGGTCTTCTTGGCTCCTGTGTCTCTGTCTGTCTCCCCCCACACAAGCACATGCTGTGTTTGAGTGTATGCTTAGTGTGAGAGAGAAATTTTCTGCCCTTCTGTGTGTGTGTGTGTGTGTGTGTGTGAGAGAGAGAGAGAGAGAGAGAGAGATTTGTGTGTGTGTGTGTGTGAGAGAGAGAGAGAGAGAGAGAGAGACGAGAGACGAGAGACGAGAGACAGAGAGATTTTGTTTCTGCCTGCCTGTGCCCGCCTCTGTCTCGTCTCGTCTGTCTGTCTGTCTCTCTCTCTCTCTCTCTCTCTCTCTCTCTCTCTCTCTCTCTCATTCCCTCCCTCCCTCCCTCCCCCCCCCGCAATCAAGTGTGTGTGAGAGCGCACGAGTGCTTTTGCGCTTGTCTTTCTGTATCCCTGTGTCTCGGCATGCTCCCCCTCCCGCAAAGGAACGCACGCACGCCGAGACTTTTCTCCCTTGCCGTCCCTGCAAGGACGAACGCACGCACGCACGCACGCCCTCCCTCACCCGTCCCCTCCATCGCCTACCTGCTGCACTGCCGCCAAGCGGCGGTCTACAAAGTCACCGACTTCTACGGCAGCTGTCGCCACGAACCCCACCCACCCTTGGCGATGTCGTCAGGTGACAGCGACCACGTAGACCTGGAGGCTCGATAGGGGGAGCGGGCCGGTAGACCGGGAAGTCCTACGCCCTCCCTAGTAGACCGGCAAGCCGCAGCCTCTCCAGCGGGTAGACCGGGGGCCCGGCGAGTAGATTGGGCCGACCGGGAAGCCCCCACGGTCTCGCAGGTAGACCGGCAAACTCCAGCCTTCGGGGCCGGTAGACCGGAGGGGAGCCGACGGCCGGGAGACCGGGCAACGCCGCCAGCCCCTCGTGCCGGTAGACCGGGCTGACCGAGGTCCGACGCCCAGTAGACCGTCCAGGGGTTCCGCGCCGTGCGCCAGGGAGACCGGGAAGCCCCTCGATCTCTGGAGGAAGACCGGCAAGACCCAGCTTTCCTGGCCGGTAGACCGGAGGGGAGCCGAAGGCCGGGAGACCGGGCAGCCCCAGACCCTCCGGCCGGTAGGCCGGGCCCACCGAGGTCTGGCGCCCAGTAGACCGGACAGCGGTTCCGCGCCGTGCTCCAGGTAGACCGGCAGAACCGCGCTTTCCGGTGGGTAGACCGGGAAGTCCCCACGATCTCTGGAGGAAGACCGGCAAGGCCCAGCTTTCCCGGGCGGTAGACCGGAGGGGAGCCGACGACCGGGAGACCGGGCAACGCCGCCAGCCCCTCCGGCCGGTAGACCGGGCTTACCGAGGTCCGACTCCAGTAGACCGGCCAGCGGTTCCGCGCCGTGCGCCAGGTAGACCGGGAAGCCCCTCGATCTCTGGAGGAAGACCGGCAAGGCCCAGCTTTCCCGGGCGGTAGACCGGAGGGGAGCCGACGACCGGGAGACAGGGCCTCGGGAAGACGTTTCTCCTCCGAGGTAGACCTGGAAGCCCCAGGCACTGCGGCGAGCAGGCAGGCAGGCAGGCAGGCAGGCAGGCAGGCAGGGCCGCTCCTTCCACTTGGTAGACCGGGAAGCCGCACGTTCTCGGAGGAAGACCGGCAAGAACCAGCCTTCCTGGCTGGTAGACCGGATGGGAGCCGAGGGCCTGGAGGCCAGGCAACGCCGCTGTCTCCTCCGGCGGGTAGACAGGGCTTCCCGAGGTCCGGGGCCCAGTTGACTGTCCAGCGGTTCCGCGCCGTGCGCCAGGTGGCCAGGCAGAGCCTCTCTTTCCGGGGGGTAGACCGGGAAGCCCCGACGATCTCTGAGGAAGACCGGCAAACCCCAGCCTTCCCGGCCGGTAGACCGGGCTCACCGCGGTCCGGCGCCCAGTAGACCGGCCAGCGGTTGCGCTACCGTTCTTGTAAGACCGGCCAGAGCCTCCCCCTCCTCGAAGGTTAGTAGACCGGGCAGCGGCTCCAGCCCCCCACCGCCTAGTGGACTGGCGCCTCGTGACCTCATGGAGGGTAGACCGGGAAGCCGTTTCTCCTCTTAGGTAGACCTGGAAGTCCCAGACCCTGCGGCAGGCAGGCAGGCAGGCAGGCAGGCAGGCAGGCAGGCAGGCAGGCAGGCTGGGAGGGTGGCCGTCCGCTTCCTGCCTTCCAGGTAGACCGGGAAAGTGCCTGTTCCTTTGTTTAGGAGCGCTGGTCAGGCAGCAGGAAGGAGGAAGGCAGGCAGGCAGGCAGGCAGGCAGGCAGGCAGGCAGGCAGGCAGGGAGGGCGTGGTGTGCGTGGACGCGAGGAGCCCACCGCGCCTGACACCGAGTAGACCGGCCAGCAGTGCCGCGCCGTACGCCAGGTAGACCGGCGGAACCGCGCTTTCCGGTGGGTAGACCGGGAAGTCCCCACGATCTGAGGAAGACCGGCAAGACCCAGCCTTCCCGACCGGTAGACCGGAGGGGAGCCAAGGGCCGGGAGACCGGGCAACGCCGCCAGCCCCTCCGGCCGGTAGATCGGGCTTCCCGAGGGCCGGCGCCCAGTAGACCGGACAGCGGTTCCTCGCCGTGCGCCAGGTAGTCCGGCGAAGCGAAGCCGCCCTTTCTGGTGGGTTGACCGGGAAGCCCCAGCCTTATCGGCCGGTAGACCGGAGGGGAGCCGAGGGCCGGGAGACCGGGTAACGTCGCCTGCCCCTCCGGCGGGTCGAACGGGAAGCCTCCCTTCCTCGGAGGTAGACCGGCAGGACCCACTCCGTTGGCAGGCCCACCCGCCGCCAGGAGGACCGGGGCCCTCGCGAGTAGACCGGGGAGGGCTTCAGGTAGACCGGGCAAGAGCCTGTTCCTTGGTTTAGGAGCGCTGGTCAGGCGGCAGGCAGGCAGGGAGGGCGTGGTGCGCGTGGACGCGGGGAGGCCACCGGGTCTGACTCCGAGTAGACCGGCCAGCGGTGCCGCGCCGTACGCCAGGAAGCCTGGCAGAGGCGCCCTTTCCGGCAGGAAGACCGGGAGGCCCCACGATCTCGGAAGAAGACCGGCAAGACCCAGCCTTCCCGGCCGGTAGACCGGAGGGGAGCCGAGGGCCGGGAGACCGGGCAACGTCGCCTGCCCCTCCGGCGGGTCGACCGGGAAGCCTCCCTTCCTCGGAGGTAGACCGGCAGGACCCAGCCTCCACGGCCAGCAGAGCCCCGGGCCGGGAGACCGGGCACCGCTGCCAGCCCCGGGCCAGACCGCGGTGACTGTGGACACGAGAAGCAGACCTGGCCGCTGCCGGGAGGACCGGGGCCTTCGCGAGTAGACCGGGCGGTCGTCTGGCCTCCGGCGGGTAGACCGGGGAGGACCGGGAAGAAGCCCCAGCCGCCTCGCCCGGGCGGAGAACGGGGGGGGGGACCGGCAGCAGACAGACCGGCCTCCCAGCGGTAGACCGGGAAAGCCTTCCATCCTCGGAAGGGGACCGCCACGTCCCAGCTTCCCTGGCCAGCAGTGGACCGGAGGAGAGCCGCCAGCGGCCGCAGGAAGAACGGGCCACGCTGCCGGCCCCTCCGGCGGGGAGCTAGACCCGGCCGCTCCCCGGAAAACGGCCAGCGCTTCCCCTCCTTACGCCGGGAGGACCGGCCCACCCGCCCCCGCTTGCCGGCCGGTAGACCGGGGCCACCGGCAAACTTGCCCTGGACCGGGCAGGGGCCGGACCCACACAGACGCCCGGAAGCCTGCCCTTCTCCGGCCTTCGCACTCTCCGCCAACCGCTCTCGCCTCGCCTCCGTCCGCCTCCCGTTCTCGGAGGTAGACCGGCAAGCCCCATTCCCCCCCCCCCGGCCCGGCTAGTAGACCGGTTAGCAGCGGTACCAGTCCGGCCGTCAGATGGCCCGTCGCTTCCCAGCCCCAAGCAGGGTAGAGCTGGAAGCCGTCTGTCCTTGAGGTAGAGCTGGAAGCCCCAGCCCGGCAGGCAGGCAGGCAGGCAGGCAGGCAGGCAGGCAGGCAGGCAGGCGTGAGCGTGGACGCGAGGAGCCCACCGGGCCTCCGTCGGGCCGACCGGGAATTCTCCCTTCCTCGGAGGTAGACCGGCAAGACCCAGCCGGCCGACTGCAGGGGAGCCCAGGGCCGGGAGAACGGGGTGTCCGTGGACGCGAGAAGCAGGCTGGGCCTTCGCCGGGTAGACCGGGAGGCCCCCCGTTCTCGGAAGGGGGCCGGCGAGGCCCTCGCGAGTAGACCGGGCGGTCGGCAGGCCTCCGGCGGGTAGACCGGGGAGGACCGCGAAGCCCCAGCCGCAGGAAGAACGGGCCACGCTGCCGGCCCCTCCGGCGTGGAGCTAGACCCGGCCGCCCCCCCCCGGAAAACGGCCGGCGCTTCCACGTCGCCTGCCCCTCCGGCGGGTCGACCGGGAAGCCTCCCTTCCTCGGAGGTAGACCGGCAGGACCCAGCCTCCAAGGCCAGCAGAGCCCAGGGCCGGGAGAACGG
>NW_028148949.1:32500-37500 GCF_965112155.1 Podarcis liolepis | reverse complement strand
CTTGCAGGGACGGCAAGGGATCACCCTTGGCGATGTCGTGGGCGGGGGTGGTTTCTTTGGTGTGCGTGTGTGCGCCTTGGAGTGATATTTTGTGTCCATCTCTCTGTCCCTTTCTGTCTCCCCTGCACACAAGCGTGTGTGCGGTCTTCTTGGCTCCTGTGTCTCTGTCTGTCTCCCCCCACACAAGCACATGCTGTGTTTGAGTGTATGCTTAGTGTGAGAGAGAAATTTTCTGCCCTTCTGTGTGTGTGTGTGTGTGTGTGTGAGAGAGAGAGAGAGAGAGAGAGAGAGATTTGTGTGTGTGTGTGTGTGAGAGAGAGAGAGAGAGAGAGAGAGACGAGAGACGAGAGACGAGAGACAGAGAGATTTTGTTTCTGCCTGCCTGTGCCCGCCTCTGTCTCGTCTCGTCTGTCTGTCTGTCTGTCTCTCTCTCTCTCTCTCTCTCTCTCTCTCTCTCTCTCTCTCTCTCATTCCCTCCCTCCCTCCCTCCCCCCCCCGCAATCAAGTGTGTGTGAGAGCGCACGAGTGCTTTTGCGCTTGTCTTTCTGTATCCCTGTGTCTCGGCATGCTCCCCCTCCCGCAAAGGAACGCACGCACGCCGAGACTTTTCTCCCTTGCCGTCCCTGCAAGGACGAACGCACGCACGCACGCACGCCCTCCCTCACCCGTCCCCTCCATCGCCTACCTGCTGCACTGCCGCCAAGCGGCGGTCTACAAAGTCACCGACTTCTACGGCAGCTGTCGCCACGAACCCCACCCACCCTTGGCGATGTCGTCAGGTGACAGCGACCACGTAGACCTGGAGGCTCGATAGGGGGAGCGGGCCGGTAGACCGGGAAGTCCTACGCCCTCCCTAGTAGACCGGCAAGCCGCAGCCTCTCCAGCGGGTAGACCGGGGGCCCGGCGAGTAGATTGGGCCGACCGGGAAGCCCCCACGGTCTCGCAGGTAGACCGGCAAACTCCAGCCTTCGGGGCCGGTAGACCGGAGGGGAGCCGACGGCCGGGAGACCGGGCAACGCCGCCAGCCCCTCGTGCCGGTAGACCGGGCTGACCGAGGTCCGACGCCCAGTAGACCGTCCAGGGGTTCCGCGCCGTGCGCCAGGGAGACCGGGAAGCCCCTCGATCTCTGGAGGAAGACCGGCAAGACCCAGCTTTCCCGGCCGGTAGACCGGAGGGGAGCCGAAGGCCGGGAGACCGGGCAGCCCCAGACCCTCCGGCCGGTAGGCCGGGCCCACCGAGGTCTGGCGCCCAGTAGACCGGACAGCGGTTCCGCGCCGTGCTCCAGGTAGACCGGCAGAACCGCGCTTTCCGGTGGGTAGACCGGGAAGTCCCCACGATCTCTGGAGGAAGACCGGCAAGGCCCAGCTTTCCCGGGCGGTAGACCGGAGGGGAGCCGACGACCGGGAGACCGGGCAACGCCGCCAGCCCCTCCGGCCGGTAGACCGGGCTTACCGAGGTCCGACTCCAGTAGACCGGCCAGCGGTTCCGCGCCGTGCGCCAGGTAGACCGGGAAGCCCCTCGATCTCTGGAGGAAGACCGGCAAGGCCCAGCTTTCCCGGGCGGTAGACCGGAGGGGAGCCGACGACCGGGAGACAGGGCCTCGGGAAGACGTTTCTCCTCCGAGGTAGACCTGGAAGCCCCAGGCACTGCGGCGAGCAGGCAGGCAGGCAGGCAGGCAGGCAGGCAGGCAGGGCCGCTCCTTCCACTTGGTAGACCGGGAAGCCGCACGTTCTCGGAGGAAGACCGGCAAGAACCAGCCTTCCTGGCTGGTAGACCGGATGGGAGCCGAGGGCCTGGAGGCCAGGCAACGCCGCTGTCTCCTCCGGCGGGTAGACAGGGCTTCCCGAGGTCCGGGGCCCAGTTGACTGTCCAGCGGTTCCGCGCCGTGCGCCAGGTGGCCAGGCAGAGCCTCTCTTTCCGGGGGGTAGACCGGGAAGCCCCGACGATCTCTGAGGAAGACCGGCAAACCCCAGCCTTCCCGGCCGGTAGACCGGGCTCACCGCGGTCCGGCGCCCAGTAGACCGGCCAGCGGTTGCGCTACCGTTCTTGTAAGACCGGCCAGAGCCTCCCCCTCCTCGAAGGTTAGTAGACCGGGCAGCGGCTCCAGCCCCCCACCGCCTAGTGGACTGGCGCCTCGTGACCTCATGGAGGGTAGACCGGGAAGCCGTTTCTCCTCTTAGGTAGACCTGGAAGTCCCAGACCCTGCGGCAGGCAGGCAGGCAGGCAGGCAGGCAGGCAGGCAGGCAGGCAGGCAGGCTGGGAGGGTGGCCGTCCGCTTCCTGCCTTCCAGGTAGACCGGGAAAGTGCCTGTTCCTTTGTTTAGGAGCGCTGGTCAGGCAGCAGGAAGGAGGAAGGCAGGCAGGCAGGCAGGCAGGCAGGCAGGCAGGCAGGCAGGCAGGGAGGGCGTGGTGTGCGTGGACGCGAGGAGCCCACCGCGCCTGACACCGAGTAGACCGGCCAGCAGTGCCGCGCCGTACGCCAGGTAGACCGGCGGAACCGCGCTTTCCGGTGGGTAGACCGGGAAGTCCCCACGATCTGAGGAAGACCGGCAAGACCCAGCCTTCCCGACCGGTAGACCGGAGGGGAGCCAAGGGCCGGGAGACCGGGCAACGCCGCCAGCCCCTCCGGCCGGTAGATCGGGCTTCCCGAGGGCCGGCGCCCAGTAGACCGGACAGCGGTTCCTCGCCGTGCGCCAGGTAGTCCGGCGAAGCGAAGCCGCCCTTTCTGGTGGGTTGACCGGGAAGCCCCAGCCTTATCGGCCGGTAGACCGGAGGGGAGCCGAGGGCCGGGAGACCGGGTAACGTCGCCTGCCCCTCCGGCGGGTCGAACGGGAAGCCTCCCTTCCTCGGAGGTAGACCGGCAGGACCCACTCCGTTGGCAGGCCCACCCGCCGCCAGGAGGACCGGGGCCCTCGCGAGTAGACCGGGGAGGGCTTCAGGTAGACCGGGCAAGAGCCTGTTCCTTGGTTTAGGAGCGCTGGTCAGGCGGCAGGCAGGCAGGGAGGGCGTGGTGCGCGTGGACGCGGGGAGGCCACCGGGTCTGACTCCGAGTAGACCGGCCAGCGGTGCCGCGCCGTACGCCAGGAAGCCTGGCAGAGGCGCCCTTTCCGGCAGGAAGACCGGGAGGCCCCACGATCTCGGAAGAAGACCGGCAAGACCCAGCCTTCCCGGCCGGTAGACCGGAGGGGAGCCGAGGGCCGGGAGACCGGGCAACGTCGCCTGCCCCTCCGGCGGGTCGACCGGGAAGCCTCCCTTCCTCGGAGGTAGACCGGCAGGACCCAGCCTCCACGGCCAGCAGAGCCCCGGGCCGGGAGACCGGGCACCGCTGCCAGCCCCGGGCCAGACCGCGGTGACTGTGGACACGAGAAGCAGACCTGGCCGCTGCCGGGAGGACCGGGGCCTTCGCGAGTAGACCGGGCGGTCGTCTGGCCTCCGGCGGGTAGACCGGGGAGGACCGGGAAGAAGCCCCAGCCGCCTCGCCCGGGCGGAGAACGGGGGGGGGGACCGGCAGCAGACAGACCGGCCTCCCAGCGGTAGACCGGGAAAGCCTTCCATCCTCGGAAGGGGACCGCCACGTCCCAGCTTCCCTGGCCAGCAGTGGACCGGAGGAGAGCCGCCAGCGGCCGCAGGAAGAACGGGCCACGCTGCCGGCCCCTCCGGCGGGGAGCTAGACCCGGCCGCTCCCCGGAAAACGGCCAGCGCTTCCCCTCCTTACGCCGGGAGGACCGGCCCACCCGCCCCCGCTTGCCGGCCGGTAGACCGGGGCCACCGGCAAACTTGCCCTGGACCGGGCAGGGGCCGGACCCACACAGACGCCCGGAAGCCTGCCCTTCTCCGGCCTTCGCACTCTCCGCCAACCGCTCTCGCCTCGCCTCCGTCCGCCTCCCGTTCTCGGAGGTAGACCGGCAAGCCCCATTCCCCCCCCCCCGGCCCGGCTAGTAGACCGGTTAGCAGCGGTACCAGTCCGGCCGTCAGATGGCCCGTCGCTTCCCAGCCCCAAGCAGGGTAGAGCTGGAAGCCGTCTGTCCTTGAGGTAGAGCTGGAAGCCCCAGCCCGGCAGGCAGGCAGGCAGGCAGGCAGGCAGGCAGGCAGGCAGGCAGGCGTGAGCGTGGACGCGAGGAGCCCACCGGGCCTCCGTCGGGCCGACCGGGAATTCTCCCTTCCTCGGAGGTAGACCGGCAAGACCCAGCCGGCCGACTGCAGGGGAGCCCAGGGCCGGGAGAACGGGGTGTCCGTGGACGCGAGAAGCAGGCTGGGCCTTCGCCGGGTAGACCGGGAGGCCCCCCGTTCTCGGAAGGGGGCCGGCGAGGCCCTCGCGAGTAGACCGGGCGGTCGGCAGGCCTCCGGCGGGTAGACCGGGGAGGACCGCGAAGCCCCAGCCGCAGGAAGAACGGGCCACGCTGCCGGCCCCTCCGGCGTGGAGCTAGACCCGGCCGCCCCCCCCCGGAAAACGGCCGGCGCTTCCACGTCGCCTGCCCCTCCGGCGGGTCGACCGGGAAGCCTCCCTTCCTCGGAGGTAGACCGGCAGGACCCAGCCTCCAAGGCCAGCAGAGCCCAGGGCCGGGAGAACGGGGTGTCCGTAGACGCGAGAAGCAGGCTGGGCCTTCGCCGGGTAGACCGGGAGGCCCCCCGTTCTCGGAAGGGGGCCGGCGAGGCCCTCGCGAGTAGACCGGGCGGTCGGCAGGCCTCCGGCGGGTAGACCGGGGAGGACCGCGAAGCCCCAGCCGCAGGAAGAACGGGCCACGCTGCCGGCCCCTCCGGCGTGGAGCTAGACCCGGCCGCCCCCCCCCCGGAAAACGGCCAGCGCTCCCACGTCGCCTGCCCCTCCGGCGGGTCGACCGGGAAGCCTCCCTTCCTCGGAGGTAGACCGGCAGGACCCAGCCTCCAAGGCCAGCAGAGCCCAGGGCCGGGAGAACGGGGTGTCCGTAGACGCGAGAAGCAGGCTGGGCCTTCGCCGGGTAGACCGGGAGGCCCCCCGTTCTCGGAAGGGGGCCGGCGAGG
>NW_028148949.1:2500-17500 GCF_965112155.1 Podarcis liolepis | reverse complement strand
GTCCCCTGCCTGCCTGCCTGCCTGCCTGCTTGCCTGCCTGCCTGCCTCCCCCCCCCAGGTAGACCGGATAATAACCTGTACCTTTGTATAGAAGCGCCAGGCGGCCGCAGGCAGGCAGGCAGGCAGGCAGGCAGGCAGGCAGGGAGCGTAGACGTCCCCTGCCTTCCTGCCTTCTTCCAGGTAGACCGTGTAAGAACCTGGACCTTTTATTTTAGGAGCGCCCTCGTGTGGCCAGCATGGTAAGGGCAGGGCCTTCTTCTTCTTCTTCTTCTTCTTCTTCTTCTTCTTCTTCTTCTTCTTCTTCTTCTTCTTCTTCTCCTCCTTCTCCTCCTCCTCCTCCTCCTCCTCCTCCTCCTCCTCCTCCTCCTCCTGCTCCTCCTCCTCCTTCGGCGTATCCCTATTGTTGTCAAGATCGTGCGTGCGTGCGTCCGTGCATTCGTGCGGTTGAAATGGGGGATCCGTGAGTGTTTGTGTGTGTGCTGGCATGCCTGCCCGCCCGCCTCCCTCTCCGTGATCTCTTTTGGGTCTGTCTCTCCCTCCCGCACCCGCAAGCACATCGCCATGACAAACCACGACATCGCCAAGGGCGGCGTTCGTGGCGACAGCTGCCGTAGACCTCGGTGACTTTGTAGACCGCCGCTTGGCAGCAGAGCAGCAGGTAGGCGATGGAGGAGACGGTTGGGGTGGGGCGGGGCGGGCCTTCGTGCGTACGTGCGTACGTCCTTGCAGGGACGGCAAGGGATCACCCTTGGCGATGTCGTGGGCGGGGGTGGTTTCTTTGGTGTGCGTGTGTGCGCCTTGGAGTGATATTTTGTGTCCATCTCTCTGTCCCTTTCTGTCTCCCCTGCACACAAGCATGTGCGCGGTCTTCTTGGCTCCTGTGTCTCTGTCTGTCTCCCCCCACACAAGCACATGCTGTGTTTGAGTGTATGCTTAGTGTGAGAGAGAAATTTTCTGCCCTTCTGTGTGTGTGTGTGTGTGAGAGAGAGAGAGAGAGAGAGAGAGAGAGAGATTTGTGTGTGTGTGTGTGTGAGAGAGAGAGAGAGAGAGAGAGAGAGACGAGAGACGAGAGACGAGAGACGAGAGACGAGAGACGAGAGACGAGAGACAGAGAGATTTTGTTTCTGCCTGCCTGTGCCCGCCTCTGTCTCGTCTCGTCTGTCTGTCTGTCTGTCTCTCTCTCTCTCTCTCTCTCTCTCTCTCTCTCTCTCTCTCTCTCATTCCCTCCCTCCCTCCCTCCCCCCCCCGCAATCAAGTGTGTGTGAGAGCGCACGAGTGCTTTTGCGCTTGTCTTTCTGTATCCCTGTGTCTCGGCATGCTCCCCCTCCCGCAAAGGAACGCACGCACGCCGAGACTTTTCTCCCTTGCCGTCCCTGCAAGGACGAACGCACGCACGCACGCCCTCCCTCACCCGTCCCCTCCATCGCCTACCTGCTGCACTGCCGCCAAGCGGCGGTCTACAAAGTCACCGACTTCTACGGCAGCTGTCGCCACGAACCCCACCCACCCTTGGCGATGTCGTCAGGTTACAGCGACCACGTAGACCTGGAGGCTCGAGAGGGGGAGCGGGCCGGTAGACCGGGAAGTCCTACGCCCTCCCTAGTAGACCGGCAAGCCGCAGCCTCTCCAGCGGGTAGACCGGGGGCCCGGCGAGTAGATTGGGCCGACCGGGAAGCCCCCACGGTCTCGCAGGCAGACCGGCAAACTCCAGCCTTCGGGGCCGGTAGACCGGAGGGGAGCCGACGGCCGGGAGACCGGGCAACGCCGCCAGCCCCTCGTGCCGGTAGACCGGGCTGACCGAGGTCCGACGCCCAGTAGACCGGACAGCGGTTCCGCGCCGTGCGCCAGGTAGACCGGGAAGCCCCTCGATCTCTGGAGGAAGACCGGCAAGACCCAGCTTTCCCGGCCGGTAGACCGGAGGGGAGCCGGAGGCCGGGAGACCGGGCAGCCCCAGACCCTCCGGCCGGTAGGCCGGGCCCACCGAGGTCTGCCGCCCAGTAGACCGGACAGCGGTTCCGCGCCGTGCTCCAGGTAGACCGGCAGAACCGCGCTTTCCGGTGGGTAGACCGGGAAGTCCCCACGATCTCTGGAGGAAGACCGGCAAGACCCAGCTTTCCCGGGCGGTAGACCGGAGGGGAGCCGACGACCGGGAGACCGGGCAACGCCGCCAGCCCCTCCGGCCGGTAGACCGGGCTTACCGAGGTCCGACTCCAGTAGACCGGCCAGCGGTTCCACGCCGTGCGCCAGGTAGACCGGGAAGCCCCTCGATCTCTGGAGGAAGACCGGCAAGGCCCAGCTTTCCCGGGCGGTAGACCGGAGGGGAGCCGACGACCGGGAGACAGGGCCTCGGGAAGACGTTTCTCCTCCGAGGTAGACCTGGAAGCCCCAGGCACTGCGGCGAGCAGGCAGGCAGGCAGGCAGGCAGGCAGGCAGGTAGGCAGGCAGGGCCGCTCCTTCCACTTGGTAGACCGGGAAGCCGCACGTTCTCGGAGGAAGACCGGCAAGAACCAGCCTTCCTGGCTGGTAGACCGGATGGGAGCCGAGGGCCTGGAGGCCAGGCAACGCCGCTGTCTCCTCCGGCGGGTAGACAGGGCTTCCCGAGGTCCGGGGCCCAGTTGACTGGCCAGCGGTTCCGCGCCGTGCGCCAGGTGGCCAGGCAGAGCCTCTCTTTCCGGGGGGTAGACCGGGAAGCCCCGATGATCTCTGAGGAAGACCGGCAAACCCCAGCCTTCCCGGCCGGTAGACCGGGCTCACCGCGGTCCGGCGCCCAGTAGACCGGCCAGCGGTTGCGCTACCGTTCTTGTAAGACCGGCCAGAGCCTCCCCCTCCTCGAAGGTTAGTAGACCGGGCAGCGGCTCCAGCCCCCCACCGCCTAGTGGACTGGCGCCTCGCGACCTCATGGAGGGTAGACCGGGAAGCCGTTTCTCCTCTTAGGTAGACCTGGAAGTCCCAGACCCTGCGGCAGGCAGGCAGGCAGGCAGGCAGGCAGGCAGGCTGGGAGGGTGGCCGTCCGCTTCCTGCCTTCCAGGTAGACCGGGAAAGTGCCTGTTCCTTTGTTTAGGAGCGCTGGTCAGGCGGCAGGAAGGAGGAAGGCAGGCAGGCAGGCAGGCAGGGAGGGAGGGCGTGGTGTGCGTGGACGCGAGGAGCCCACCGCGCCTGACACCGAGTAGACCGGCCAGCAGTGCCGCGCCGTACGCCAGGTAGACCGGCGGAACCGCGCTTTCCGGTGGGTAGACCGGGAAGTCCCCACGATCTGAGGAAGACCGGCAAGACCCAGCCTTCCCGACCGGTAGACCGGAGGGGAGCCAAGGGCCGGGAGACCGGGCAACGCCGCCAGCCCCTCCGGCCGGTAGATCGGGCTTCCCGAGGGTCGGCGCCCAGTAGACCGGACAGCGGTTCCTCGCCGTGCGCCAGGTAGTCCGGCGAAGCGAAGCCGCCCTTTCTGGTGGGTTGACCGGGAAGCCCCAGCCTTCCCGGCCGGTAGACCGGAGGGGAGCCGAGGGCCGGGAGACCGGGTAACGTCGCCTGCCCCTCCGGCGGGTCGAACGGGAAGCCTCCCTTCCTCGGAGGTAGACCGGCAGGACCCACTCCGTTCGCAGGCCCACCCGCCGCCAGGAGGACCGGGGCCCTCGCGAGTAGACCGGGGAGGGCTTCAGGTAGACCGGGCAAGAGCCTGTTCCTTGGTTTAGGAGCGCTGGTCAGGCGGCAGGCAGGCAGGGAGGGCGTGGTGTGCGTGGACGCGGGGAGGCCACCGGGTCTGACTCCGAGTAGACCGGCCAGCGGTGCCGCGCCGTACGCCAGGAAGCCTGGCAGAGGCGCCCTTTCCGGCAGGATCCCATGATCTCGGAGGAAGACCAGCAAGACCCAGCCTTCCCGACCGGTAGACCGGAGGGGAGCCAAGGGCCGGGAGACCGGGCAACGCCGCCAGCCCCTCCGGCCGGTAGATCGGGCTTCCCGAGGGCCGGCGCCCAGTAGACCGGACAGCGGTTCCTCGCCGTGCGCCAGGTAGTCCGGCGAAGCGAAGCCGCCCTTTCTGGTGGGTTGACCGGGAAGCCCCACGATCTCTGAGGAAGGCCGGCAAGCCCCAGCCTTATCGGCCGGTAGACCGGAGGGGAGCCGAGGGCCGGGAGACCGGGTAACATCGCCTGACCCTCCGGCGGGTCGAACGGAAGCCTCCCTTTCTCGGAGGTAGACCGGCAGGACCCACCCTCCACGGCCAGCAGAGCCCAGGGCCGGGAGACCTGGCACCGCTGCCAGCCCCGGGCCGGACCGGGGTGACGGTGCATGCGAGAAGCAGACTGGGCCTCCGGTCGGTAGACCGGGAGGCCCCTGTTCTCGGAAGGGGCCCGGCAAGGCCCAGCCTCCACGGCCGGCAGACTGGGGGGACTCCGTTCGCACGCCCACCCGCCGCCGGGAGGACCGGGGCCCTCGCGAGTAGACCGGCTGGTCGGCGAGCCTGCAGCGTGTAGACCGGGGAGGGCTTCAGGTAGACCGGGCAAGAGCCTGTTCCTTGGTTTAGGACCGCTGGTCAGGCGGCAGACAGGCAGGCAGGCAGGCAGGGCGTGGTGTGCATGGACGCGGGGAGGCCACCGGGTCTGACTCCGAGTAGACCGGCCAGCGGTGCCGCGCCGTACGCCAGGAAGCCTGGCAGAGGCGCCCTTTCCGGCAGGAAGACCGGGAAGCCCCACGATCTCGGAAGAAGACCGGCAAGACCCAGCCTTCCCGGCCGGTGGACCGGAGGGGAGCCGAGGGCCGGGAGACCGGGCATCGCCCCAGCCCCTCCGGCGGGAAGACCGGGTATCCCGAGGTCCGGCGCCCAGTAGACCGGCCAGCGGTTCCGCGCCGCTCGCCTGGTAGACTGGCAGAACTGCGCTTTCCGGTGGGTAGACCGGGAAGTCCCCACGATCTCTGAGGAAGACCGGCAAGACCCAGCCTTCCCGACCGGTAGACCGGAGGGGAGCCGAGGGCCGGGAGACTGGGCAACGCCAGCCCCTTCGACCGGTAGTTCGGGCTCACCGAGGTCCGGCGCCCAGTAGACCGGACAGCAGTTCTGCGCCGTGATCCAGGTAGTCCGGCAGGCAGGCAGGCAGGCAGGCAGGCATGGCGGGAGCGTGGACGTCCCCCTTCCTCCCTTTGCTTTTACCCGCTCCTGGCCCTGCGAGGGAGAGGTCCCCTTCTTCCGGGTAGAACGTGTCCGTACCGGGCACTTTGCTCTAAGCACTCAGCGGGTCGCCCGGGCAGACACCGGATCCTTGCTTGAGCAGGACCCCCGTGCCTGTCTCCTTCCAGGTAGACCGGGTAAGAACCTCCCCCTTTGTATAGACGTGCCAGGTGGCCTGGCGGTAGGCAGGCAGGCAGGCAGGCAGGGAGCGTGGACGTCCCTTGCCTGCCTGCCTCCCCCCCCCCCCCAGGTAGACCGGGTAAGAACCTGGACCTTTTTTAGGAGCGCCCTCGTGTGGCCAGCATGGTAAGGGCAGGGCAGCCCTCTTCTTCTTCTTCTTCTTCTTCTTCTTCTTCTTCTTCTTCTTCTTCTTCTTCTTCTCCTCCTCCTTCTCCTCCTCCTCCTCCTCCTCCTCCTCCTCCTGCTCCTCCTCCTCCTCCTCCTTCGTCGTATCCCTATTGTTGTCAAGATCGTGCGTGCGTGCGTCCGTGCATTCGTGCGGTCGAAATGGGGGATGCGTAAGTGTTTGTGTGTGTGTTGGCATGCCCGCCCGCCCGCCCACCTCCCTCTCTCTCTCTCCTTGATCTATTTCCACAACCTGATTGGCTTACAGTAGAATTCTGGAATTAGCCAATCATGTGCAGCCCATTGTGTAAATAATGTATATAAAGTAGATACTTTGAGGGGACTTTCATCCATTTCTCCTCACCACTATGAGCTGAATAAAGAGCATGAAATCACTTTGCGACTTTGAGTATATTTCATCCTGGATGAAGGAATGGAGGGCATGCTCGTTCAATTTGCAGCTGTAGTTTGGTTAAACATGGTGTAACAATCAATCTATCTATCTATCTATCAATCAAAGTTTTCAAAAAAATTATTTGTTTCCCGCCCTCCCTGGCCGAGGCCGGACTTAGAGCGGCTAATATCATAAAAACATCACCATATGCATAAAAACAGACATTAATTACCTAAAATGCATCTTAAAATTAGTTCAGACAAGTTAAAATCTGGGCAGGTAGCAATTATCGGGTTCTAATTGAGAGTGGTTAAGATAATAAATGTTGGAAATGTAAGGAAGCTGAAGGGACATTCTTTCACCTCTGGTGGACTTGTCCAAGAGTGAAGGCCTTCTGGGAAATGATCTATAATGAGTTAAAAAATGTATTTAAGTATACCTTTCCCAAGAAACCAGAGGCCTTCCTCTTGGGCATTGTTGGCCAGAAAGTGTTAAAGAAGGATAGAACTTTTTTTATGTATGCAACTACAGCAGCAAGAATACTCATTGCAAAACATTGGAAGACACCAGATGTGCCCACACTGGAAGAGTGGCAGACGCAATTGATGGACTACATGGAACTGGCTGAAATGACCGGCAGAATCCGAGACTGGGGAGAAGAAACAATGGAAGAGGACTGGAAAAAATTTAAGGACTATTTACAAAAACAATATAAGTTGTATGAATGTTAAGAATTTGTACGATTCAGAAACTTTAGCTTCAGCAACTAGATTTGTGAAACAGGAAATTAAGTTTCAAGTAAGAAAAGGTCAAAATTTAAGGGAATACTATGTTTAAGTTAAGATATAAGTAATTGATAAAAAGTATTTTAAATTTAGAGGTATAGTATTTGAAAAGTACAAAATAAGGTACGAAACAAGGTAATAATTTGCTGATATTTTTATTAAAAAGAATGCAGGGTGGGGGAGATGTGAGGAAGTCCAGTTAGTTATGTGAAAAATGTTCTGAATGGTTGGTTTTCTTTTTTTCTTTGTTCTTTTTCTTTTTTCTTATACTTTTTTCTTTAGTGTATGTTTCTAACTTTGTATTTGAAAACTTAATAAAATATTTTTTTTAAAAAAAGGAATTGAGAGTGGTTAATACTTGCCAGGACCAACTGTTTCCACTGATCATACAAGGACCTGTGAGCAGGTTGGGGGCCTCCTTCAGGTTTGTTTTATACAAAGGAAAGTAAGTCAAACTGCATTCTGCCCAAAGGCCTAGCAGAACAGCTCTGTCTTGCAGGCCCTGTGGAAAGATGTCAAATCCCGCAGTGCCCTGGTCTCTTGTGGGAGAGTGTTCCACCAGGTTGGGGCCACGGCCGAAAAGGCCCTGGCTCTAGTCGAGGCCAGTCTAATTTCCCTGTGGCCCAGGATCTTCAAGGCGTTGTTAGCAGACCATAAGGTCCTCCGTGGGGCATGCCAGAAGAGGCAGTTTTGTAGGTACGAGGGTCCTAGGCCGTATAGGGCTTGAAAGGTTAAAACCAGCACCTTAAACCTGATCCTGTACTAGCTGCAGATATTCTCCCATTAGGATTTGCCAATCTTCCGTGTTGTGTATTATTGTGTTTTTCCAATTTCTTGCTACTAAAATTTTGGCCGCCGTTATTCCATATATGACCAATGTTCTTTTCAATTTCCCTATTTCTTTTGGCAAAATGCTTAATAAAAATATTTCTGGCCTCTTTTTTTAATGTTAATTTAAATAATTTTTTAAGTTCTTCATACATATTAGTCCTAGGCTGTATAGGGCTTTAAAGATTAAAGTTATTGGGCAGAAGTCTCCCGGATCTTGGGCATGTTCTTTCTTGGGAATCAAAGTTGTTCGAGCCCCCAGCAACAACTAGGGGCATTTCCCGCATACCATTATTAGGGTGACGAGCCGCTCCAGCGCACCTAGAGGTAGCTTCTTCACCTGCTCCACAGTCATTCCGTCTGGTCCTGGTGCTGTTGAGGCCGATGGTAGGGCTCTCTTAATCTCAGCAGTCGTCATGGGTTCCCATAATGATGTTATGACATCCCTCATGGGGCCAGGGCCTGGGGAGCAATCCGGAGCCCTGGTCATTAGCTTCTCCCAGTTCTCAATTGGGACGCTCCTGTTCTTATCCAGAACCCACTTAATACATTTAGTGGGACTCTGATGCCATAGATGTTGGAAAATGGCATACTGCTCTTGCCTCTTCCACCTGTTGGATGTCTGTTGTTCTTGGCTACTTCGTTCCCCTCTCTGCGCCCTCCAGGGTCGCATCCCTTGCATGCCCCGCACAACCAGGGATAGTTCTTCGAACACAGCGGTGAGCATCCTCAACCCGATGGTGGCACTCAGCCTTTCCAATCGCGCTTGGTGTTCCGTGGTGGCTGCCATTCTGGGGAGTTGCTGCAGATGTTGTATTAGCCTGTCCCGCCATTGGGTATTTGAAGCTTCCACCACAGGTTGAGGGGCTGGTCCGTCTACCTCCTCTAGCTGTTCCTGGGTATATGTCACAACCAATTCCCGGTAGGCCCGCTGGCGCCTAACGGCTTTTATCGCCTCTGCTGTTCTCTCTGGGAATTTTTCCATCAGGGCTAGGTTCATATGGCGTGTCCCCGAGGTGAGGAGCCTAGCCTCCTCTCTTGCCAGCAGTGATGTTTCCTCAGGGGTCCATCTCCTTTTCACCTGATGTGTATTTTGTTGGGTGGGCTTGTCGGTGATGAGCACCGCGTCCAGTCTTGGTGTTAAAGGTTCTCTCACAACCTGGGTGTTCACATACAAAAACTGGGAGTTCCACCGCAGGAACTACACCAGGCCCAGCAGCACGGGAACTGCTCCTCACCCGGGTGGTACGGCCAGAGGACCCGCCACTTCTCTTTGTGTTGCTGCATCGTTTCATTTTCGTTTCCGGAATCTGGGTGAGGATGAACTGAGACTCTCTGGTAGATACCCAGAGTCTCATATAAGCCTTCCCTGTTAGCCGCCTAAAGACGTTGCCTGACTCTCACCACGAGGAGGTACAGATAGGCATGTGGAAAAGACCACAGAAGTTTGATCAGTAGAACATCACAGATCATCATCTGCCATTTTCCTTAAGAGAGTCATAGTTACTCCCACTGTTTACTCATGCTTTGTTGAATTTCTTCACTTTGACATTCAGAGCACTGGGCAGAAATCACATCGCGTCAACACCTGCCGCAGGCCTTCGTGATGCTTTGTTTTAATTACCGTATTTTTCGCTCTATAAGATGCACCAGACCATAAGACACACCTAGTTTTTGGAGGAAGAAAACAAGAAAAAAAATATTCTGAATCTCAGAAGCCAGAACAACAAGAGGGATTGCTGCGCAGTGAAAGCAGCAATCCCTCTTGCTGTTCTGGCTTCTGGGATAGCTGTGCAGCCTGCATTTGCCCTATAAAATGCACACACATCCCCCCTTACTTTTTAGGAGGGAAAAAGTCTTATAGACCAAATATACAGTAAACAGTCGGACTCCCCTGGTCCGCACCAGTTCTAAGTCAGCTGCTAGGCGGCCGGCCAAGGCAGGACCAGGCATTAGGCTATTTTTTAAAAAATAATGTCCTTGTTTGGGGGGGGTGACTAGTTTATTTTGTGTTATGGTGTGTTTTGTAGCACTAGTTTTTAATCCTGCTCTCTTCTATCTGTTTGGATGGAGGCTGTTTGTTTGACAATGCTGTAAGCATACAGCATACAGTCCTCTGATCACAACCCATGGTGATGGAGCCTGGAGATATTTCTTTCCTATTATTCCTAAAGGCAACAGTTATTTTGTGATCACTCCATACTCCTCATGATGGCAGTCTTACTGAAGTGACATGTAACTTGCAGTTTCTGTTGCACAGTGTCTGTAGACTACTGTAACACCCTTGTATTGGTTCAGGGTCTCATATGGGATCCACCTCTGCAGAGTCTGTCAAGTCTTCTGCCTCTGGCTAGACGTTTTCATTTTGGGAGCACATTGATCCCGAGTTTTATGGAATTAAAGTAATCCCTTCCTGAAAGAAAACACGTACAACCATGCCTGTTGGTCTGGTGTTTTTGATTCTTCTTCTAACCCCCACCATCAATGTGCTCCCCTGCTTCATCAATCCATCTTTCACTCAGGGCCCCTGTTGTATGCAGGAAGCTTCCTCTGTTACTGAAGTGATATTCCATTACCTTCAGTTCCTTTGCCAGGAAGTTCCCAGCTAAGGACTGCTTGCTGACCTGCTTAAAGGCAATTTATGAAGGTGTTCTCTATGCAGGCTCCCTATGCTCCATCTCAGCCATCACAAACAGGGACCTCCATCATTTACCTTGATGTGAAACTACGCCACAAGTCTGGATGCCAGGAGACCAAGCCAGGTTCTACTTGTCCTTGAGCAGTGGTCCACGCAGGTAAGCATTTGCACCCCTCCAACTCTAACGACAGCTGGTTGTAAAAGTATGGCAGAACCACAGTCCGTAGTCTGAACACCCTGTGTTGGGGTTTCAGGGAACCCTTCCTCAAGATTTCCTTTGCAGCCTCTCAAGGGGTTGGATTGCCATTCTTCTCTCAGTGGTGAATGGGATCCTAAGCTATTTCCATTTGCCTGACCTCTTGAGTGCCATTTTAGCGTTGACCACCACTTTCTTTTTTCTGGGGACATTCTCCAGGGAGACCATTAGGCACTTTCTGGTATTGATGGTAAGCCCACATAGTGCCAGATGTTCCACCACTGTGTTGATCATGTGCAGCCCCACCGGAGTGGATGTCACTAGCACCAGATCATCAGCAAAGGTTTCACCATGGACTTTGAAGCCTCCCAGGTCAGCCCCCACTTCTTCAGGCAATTTCTGTAGCAAGTGATCAGAGATCATATTAAAGATAAACGGTGACATGGGATCACCTTGTTTGACACCATACCACAGTCTGATCTTGTGAGATGTTGGACTGCCACACATTATGGTTGTGGTGTTATGGTCATTTACGTCCCCAATGAAAGCTGCCTTGTGTGGTGGTAAAATTGTGGGGAAACATGCAGAAGCAGCATGTAAGAAAGACCTGTCCCTTCTGCTCCCCTCCCTGCTGAAGAGGGGGAAGGGTGGGAGGATGTCTCAGCTTAGAACACGGGTCAGCAAACTTACTGCACCTCGGGCTGGTGTCTCCAGTGCCGATCATGCGGCAGGCCAGAGGGCAGGGGAGGGTGTGCCTATACGCGTGTGGACACACTATTTCCGGTGCACTTCCGTCGCAAGACCCTGAGGAAATGGAGTCTCTGTTGGGCCTTTCTGACCACCTGAGTTGTGTTGATTTTTCAAGTGAGGTCCTCACTACGGTAAACTCCCAGGAATTTAAAGCAGGGGAGTCTCTCCACACAGCACCCCCCCCCCCAGATATACAATGGGGCTGGTTCCCCTCTCTTCCTCCGGAAGTCCAAGAGCATCTCCTTTGTCTTACTAATATTTAGGTGCAAGTTATTCTCTGAGCACCTAACCAATATTTGTTTGTTCATTAATAGGCTGCCACTGGAGTGGATATTGAGATTGGTCCTAGGTTTCCTCTGCTGGCTGTATCCATACCTGTGCCAGAATGTTCCTGCACTTCACCTGGATCTGGAGCTTGGCGGTCATGAATTCTCACCGGGGCAGCAGAAGTTTCTGCCATGATTGGACTTATTGTTTGGCAGCAAACAGTGACTCATATAATGTTGGATCTGCACGCAGATAACCAGAACAGGGACATGGAGGCTTTCTGATATTTCAAGCTGTTAAATAATAATGATTTGTGTATTAGAATATAAAATTCAGATAAGTCTAGCTAATAAAGTTTGTGCATGCTTTATATCAAGATTGTGTGCCAAGGTAGCCTGACTGGAACATGAATCATGGAGGACCAGAGGTGGTTCCAAGGACTTGCAGGGGGTGGCACCACTTACTGGTGATTTTTGTTATAATTGTAACTATCAGATTGCTTCATTGCATATTTTTGCATTGCTGTTGTGGGTTTTTCTTGTAAGCCGAGTAACAGATTCACCGCATAACTCCACTCCTTCTAGACCCCGAGGAACTTGTGGAAGTTTGGGCGTGTAGATTGTTAGGGTTATCTGGAAGGGGTGGGTTGTGTTGAACCAAAGGTGAACTGTTCTGGAAGCTCTGCAAACACCATTTTGGTAGTCAAGATAACCCCACAATTAATAGGTAGCTGTTGTAGTGATGAGCTCATGGAAGCTCATTGGCTTGTTTTGATGCTGTCCTTAACTGGGGGCTTTGGGTGCATGGAGTCCAGAAAAAGGAGCTAGCTATAAGACTTTGGTATTTGCCACCAATGCCCTCATCTGGTCTAGTGGAGTGATGGGAAGTCCTGGCCGAAGTGAAGTATGCTGCTTTGTGTATAAAGATGTATGAATGTTTGCTTGGATGCAGACAAGCCAACTCCTTGCTGAGGTGTCTGTCCTGCAACTGTAAAGGGTGGGAGGCCTGGCAGACTGATTTGCTGCAATAAAGCTTTTAATAAAGCACTAGAACTGAACACTCTGGAGTTGACTTCCTTCTGTGGTATGCCTGCACCCAACCGCTCCCACAAGACCTCCTTTGGGTCTGCAGTTCAGAACACAATAGCAGGGTTTTCTTCTCTTCTTCCCCTGAGCTGAAGGAGAAAGTAATAATTTCATAACCTACAGAGTCTCAGGAACTTGGCTGATGGGGGGAGGGGAGACTGGGAGTGGCAGAGGCTCCTCAGAAACAACCAGAGTGGTAAGAGATCCACTCTGAGTGAACTGTCTTGAGACCTGTGGGCATAGGGCAGTATATAAATTCAATTAACAACTCAATCTTTGCCTGTCCTGCTCACTGCCATGCCCAGCAGACTGGGCAGCCCCTACAGCAGGGGGATGGCCCTTAGCCCACAGTTGGTAGATTGGGGCACCTTGGGACCTCTGGTCGGTTGACTGGGTGGTAGCCCCACTCCTCAGCTGGGTATACCAGGCAGCCTTGGGCTCTGGGTAGACTGGGGTTTTTATCCCCTATGGGTAGACCTTCTACCAACTAGATCACAAAGCTGTTCAGTCTACCCACTGGAGAATTGAAGGCTGTCAGCTGTCATGTCTACCAGCTGGAGTGAGAAAGCACCCAGTCTACCTGCTGTAGGGGTTGGGGCTGTTCAGGCTCTTTTTTGGGGGGGGGTGTTGATAGCCAGAACCACCTGTTGGAGGTCTGAAGGCACCTGGGTCTACCCTCTGGAGTGCTCCCCAGTATACAAAGGGTGAGACATGACCCAGCCTACCACTACGGAGAAGAATGAGGCTACCTGGTCTACCTGGACAGGGGTGTGATTAGGAAGAATCCTGGGGTGATGATTTACTCCACTGCCACTCCCCGCGGGTCTCTCTCGTCAGCAAAAGGAGTCTCCAGCCAAGTTAAAGAAGCAAACAGCGGTCAATAGACCTAATCTTTATTTGTTGCAACAAGGTTCAAACACAGAGTAGGAACCCCGAGCATGGGGTTGCGCACAGGGCAGTAGCTAGGGGGTGGTGAGGGGCACAGGCGAGGATGGGGGGACAAAACCGGCTGCCGAGAACTTCTGCCCACTGGCGGAGGAACGGGGTGCAGAGGGAGCGCACCGACCCCCGCACCCCTATTCCGGTAGCGTGCCATCGCGGCTCTCCCCCCAACCCACGCGCCACACCCTCCCCCGCGTGCTCCGGGTGCCACGGCACCACAGGCGGCGTGTCTTCACGGCTCCTCCTCTTTTGCCCTGCCCGCCTTATCTCAGCTCGGCTCCCTCTGCCCTAAGCACCGCCCCCTCCACTCCCGTCCTTGGCGCCGGAGTTTGGCGAGAGTGGGAGGGCTGGGCGACGGAGCTCCATCCTGCGTGCGACGAGGAGAAGGAAGAACAGGAGCCGGGCTTCTTTCATTTTATTATCATCGTCACCATTATTATTGTTATTCTACGCCGACCCCACTCCCTGTCCGCCGCCGCCGCCGCGCTCCTCACAGAAGAGGTCGCCTTGTACGCGGCGGGGGGGGGGGGAGCAGGCCCCGTCGCCGCGAGACCTGGTGAGTGGGCTTCTCACCCCCCCCCCCGCAAACCCCGCCAGATCCACGAGGAAATGGAGAGAAAGGCGGCCCTTCTCCCTCTCACCCCCCAATTGTTGGCTAGTGCCGAGGCGACAACCGGAGCGGGTTTGTGAGGGGAGAGAGAGGGAAGCAGCGGTCAAGGAGGCGCACGAGGGCTTCTCGGGAGACGGACGGAGAGGGGGTGGAGAGAAGGCGCGGTGTCGGAGGGGGCGCTCGGTGGGTCTCCTCGGAGCGGCCACCGGACTCTGCCCTTGCCCTGGGCTCTCTCCATCCGTCTCTGCCGGCTCTCCTCCTCCGCCAGCTGCCCGGGAGAGACTCGAGATGAGGAGGGCGGCGGGAGGGGTCGGGTGTGTAGATCGAGAGTAGTTTGAGGTGCCTCTGCCCCCCTTGTTTCCCCCTCAGCTGTGAATGGGGCGGAGGGAGTAGGCGCTGCGCTTTCCGAGGCCTCTTCAAAAGTAATACTAAAATACCTGAGGAAGAGGAGGAGAAAGAAGCAAGGCTCTCCCTTCCCATGAGCGTGAAAAGAGCCGTTAAAATGCTTAAGTGCTTCTTGCAGCTTTCCTCCAATAAAGTCTTTTCATTGGACCACGGAGTATGTGGGTTGCCCACCTCCGGGTTTTGGGATCCCCCAAATGACTAGATGGTTGGTATTTGGAGTTCTGGGAGTTTAGGATTGGTGTTGTATGTGACCAGCGCCCTCTTTCGGCAACTGGGAGAGAAGGCATGGCGCCTTTACACTCCAAAGGTGCAGCTTGCGTTGAGGAGTTCTGAGGCATTGGTTTGGGGATCTTAACTTGTTTGCCTGCATACCTGGTTCCCTCCCAGCTGTGGCTGGATTAATAAGTGGGAGGGTGGTGGCAGCAACTACAGCACAGGAGGACAATTGTGCTTGAGTTGGGGAAGAAGTGCGATAACCTTCTTTTGGACTCCCCTCTTTTGTCATGGTTGCTGACCAAGAGAAACCTCGTGTAAAAAGTAGTTGAAGTGGGAAAGAGGCAAAGTTGAAAGAGAAAAGCTATATTTTGTTTTGAG
>NW_028148950.1:27500-45000 GCF_965112155.1 Podarcis liolepis | reverse complement strand
TGTGCACCAACTTAATATCCTAGCCTTGCTCCACCTTTTCCTCCTGACTGTCCTCCTCTGGGTCCCTCTACCCCCCGGGGCTTCTTCCTTCCGGGATTCTTCTGACGCTGACCCAGACCCTCCTGCCTCCTTGCGCCGGGCTTTAGGACCTGGCTCTCTTTCGGGGCTGCTTACTGCGCCGCCTTCCTCTGCATTTGAACTTGGCGCGCGCGCCCAACCTTCCACTTTCCTCTCAACCGTTTCTTCGCTCCCCGATGGAGGTGTGGCCATCCCCGACTCATGTCCTCCCTCCTGTGGAGGTGTGGCCACTCCTGACTCATGTCCTCCCTCCTGTGGTGAGCTGCCAGCGCTTCCCCCCTGGCTCCCTTCCTCTTCCCTGCTTCCTGGCGGTGACGCTGGTCCCGATTTCCAGCTGCTCCCCCCTGAGTCCTCTCTGGCTCTGTCTTCCTGGGGTGCCCCCCTAGACTCCCCCCTTGCCCTCGCCACTGGTGCTCCTTTCTGTGAATCCTCTGATTCACTGGAAAGACTAGGAGATCTCGGGTCGTCGTCGTCACTCATCTTTTCTTCTGCCTCCTCCCCTTCGCTCTCTGTTTCCTCCCTTGCCCGTGCTTCTGCTCCTAAACCCCTGACATCCATCCCCCCCTCGAAGCCCCCCATTCCCCCCTCCCCTCCTTCCGGTGCTGGAGCTGGGGGCTGCTGTTGCAAAGGGACGAACGTCGGGTATCGGTCGCTTCCCGTGGCAGGCCTCCATCTGAAGTCTCCCGGGTCTTCCTCCCCGCTCTCGTCGACGACAGTCACCTCCGCTTCCATCTCTGTGCCGCCGTGCTCGAAACCAGGGTCGTCCCCGAAAACGTCCATGTCCGTCTCTCCCTCACTTCCTCCTGTCGGTGTTGCTCGTCCTGGGCCTTCCAGCCACCGTCTGCGCCACTGCTCCTCTGGCCTATCGTCCCACCAATACGAGGGTTCTGATGCAGATCCCGAGGGTGACCCCTCCGGGGAACGGACGTCTTGTGTCGGGTCCTCGTCCGAGTCGAACCCCCGGAAAGTGCTGGCCGAAAGTGTGGGCGTGAAAAGCCAGTCGTCAAAATATTCTGCTGGCCTAGGTCTATGGGGAAAGAGGGCATGAAACTCGTCTTTGAGGAGAGGTTCGTCCAAGGCGTAGCCCGGCACCCAGCTGTTCGCACTGGCCGGGGTGCCCTCCTTGGCGAGAAAGTATTCTACCCCCTCTTCCCCCCATCTGGAGTCCAAAATCTCAGTGACTTCGTTGATGCGCTCCTTCTGTGCCACTTCCGCGTGCCCTGTTCTGTCTCTGACCGGACTCGGCGCTGTTCCGGGTTCCTGGAACCTGTGCGGTGCCTTGTAGGGAGTGAGCACCGATCTGTGGAATACCGGATGCATTCTGGAACCCTCCGGAAGTGCCAGTCTGAAAGCTACCGGGTTGACCTGCTCTTCGACTTGGTAGGGCCCCAGTTGCTTATGCCCTAGTTTCTTCTTGGCCAACGACCTGGCCGGCACTGCGTGGGCTGCTAACCAAACCCAGTCTCCCACGTGGAGCTCTTCTCCAACCCTTCTGTGCTTGTCTGCTTGTACCTTGTATGCGTGCTTGGCCAGCTCCAGGTGGCGCCTCAGCTGATCGTGGACCTCCTGCAGCTCCGACGCGAACGCATCTGCTGTCTGCGGCTCCCCCTCCCCCAGTCTTTCCAGTCCCGGGAAGGTTCTGGGGTGCCTCCCGTTGTTGGCGAAGAACGGCGTGACCCCCGTGGACACGTGCTTCGTGTTGTTGTAGGCGAACTCGGCAAGCGGTAGGTAATCCACCCACGTCGCAGGCTGTTGATTTGCATAACATCTCAGGTACTGCTGCATGATGGCATTGACCCGCTCCGCTTGCCCGTTGGTCTGCGGGTGTCTCGCCGACGCCAGGTTGATCTTGACGTTCAGGAAGCCCATCAGCTTCTGCCAGAAATTCGAGATGAACTGCCGCCCCCGGTCGGACAGAATAGACCGTGGCAGACCATGAACCTTGAACACGTGGTCTATGAACAGTTTGGCGGTTTGCTCCGCCGTGGCCACCTTCGCACACGGAATGAAATGCGCCATCTTGGAAAACAGGTCCACCACCACCAGCACTGCCGTCTTGCCCCTTGAGCTGGGCAGATCCGTGACAAAGTCCAGAGCCACCCTTTCCCAAGGTTCGACCGGAGTTTGCAGCGGTTCCAACAGTCCGGCCGGCGGTTTGTGCACTGGTTTGGCCCTCTGGCAGGTGTCGCACCTCGCCACGTAGTCTGCGACCTCCCCTCTCATTCCAGGCCACCAGAAATCCCTGGCTACTAATTCCACCGTCTTCTCCTTGCCAAAGTGCCCGGCCGTGGGCGCGTCGTGCAGCTGCTGCAGCACCTTGGCTCGAAGTTCGTCTCCCGGCACGTAGATGGCCCCTTTTCGGATGAGCAATCCATCTCGTAGCCGGAAACCGTCGGCCGCTGCCTTGCCCCTTTGCACCTCTGCCATCTTTGCTTGTGCGAAGGAGTCCTCCTGCAACGCACGTCGCACCGCCTCTAGGTCCACTGTCGCCGCGGCGCACGCCCACACTGCTGGTGCGAAGATGTGCATGGCGGCCGCTGGTGTTGCGTCCTCCAGATACTGTGGCTTACGGGAGAGAGCGTCTGCCATGATGTTGGTGTCCCCCGGGACATACTCTATTCGGAAGTCGAAGTTTGCAAAGAACTCAGCCCAACGTATCTGCCTCTGGTTCAGGAACTGTGCCGTGCGCCAGTGCTCTAGATTCTTGTGGTCCGTGCAAACCTGCACCGTGTGCTTGGCGCCGATCAGAAAGTGCCTCCACGCCTTGAACGCTGCGTGAATGGCCAGCAACTCCCTGTCCCAGATGGTGTAGTTCTGTTCAGACTTGCTGAGCTTCCTGGAGTAAAACGCTCCCGGTCGCCACACCCCCTGCGGGTCTTTCTGCAACAGGACCGCCCCCACGGCTCTGTCCGAGGCGTCTGTCTCCACCCTCATCGGCTTGCTGGGGTTGACATGAAGCAGCTGCTCTTCCGACGCGAAGAGACGCTTGAGTGCCTGAAAGGACTGCTCCGCCTGCGCTGTCCAAACGAACTTCTTCTTCTTGGAGCTAAGCGTGTCAGTGATGGCCGCTGTCTGCATCGCGAAGCCCTTGATAAACTTGCGATAGAAGTTCGCAAAGCCGACAAACCGTTGGACCTCCTTCCGGTTGCGCGGACTCTTCCAATCCAACACCGCTCGAACCTTGGCGCTGTCCATGGCGAGCCCCTTGTCAGACAGCTTGTAGCCCAGAAAATCCACCTCCGGCACGTCAAATTGGCACTTCTCCAGCTTGGCGTAGAGCCTATGTTGCTTTAGCCTGCTCAGCACTTCCTTGACGTGTCCGTCATGCTCCTGCTGCGACTCCGAAAAGATCAGGATGTCATCTAAGAAACAGACGCACGTCTTGTAGAGAAGTCCCGCCAACACGTGATGCATAAACGCTTGAAAAACGTGGGAGCCATTTTGCAATCCAAAAGGCATAACTCTATATTCGTAGGTCCCCAGTGGCGTGAACATGGCTGTCTTCCACTCATCTCCTTCCCGCATGCGAATGAGGTTGTACGCCCCCCGCAGGTCCAACTTGGTGAACACTCTGCCCTTCCGTACCTTTGCGAGGAGGTCGTCAATACGGGGCATGGGGAAGTCCGATGGCCTAGTCAGACTGTTCAAAATCCTGTAATCCACTACCAGTCTTTTCTGGGGCGTGTCCCGCTTCTTAACAAAGAATACGGGACTGCCCCCCACTGCCCTGGACTCCCGGATGAAGCCGCGTTGCAAATTATGGTCAATGAACTCTTTGAGTTCCTGCAGTTCGTCCTCTGACATGGAATACAGTTTCCCTTTAGGCAGCGCCGCCCCCGGCAGCAGGTCAATTTTGCAGTCATATGGTCTGTGAGGGGGTAGCCTGTCTGCCTCCTTCTCGCAGAAAACTTCCAAAAATTCAGCGTACTTGTGTGGAATCGCTTGCAGCGTGCCTAGCAGCAGCTGTGACTCCTCTTCCTCTCCTTCCTGCCTGGGCACGATGCAGTGTTCAGCACAAAAGGAAGAGCCGAAGGTCAGCTGCCTCTGGTACCAAGCCATCGCTGGGCTGTGCTTGTCCAGCCAACTCATGCCCAATACAATGGGCGTGTCAGATAGTCGAGTGACGTTGAAGCTGATGATTTCTCTGTGATTCCCAAGTCGCATCACCATTGGTGGCGTCTGCTTCACCACTTGCCCCCCGAGCAGCTCCCTGCCATCCACCGTGACAACCTGCAGGGGCAGTGTGGCCGGCAGCAACTGCACAGCGTGCCTGTCGACAAAGTCCTGCCCTATAAAGTCCGCATTGCTGCCTGAGTCAATGGTGATTGGCACGTCCATGGTGATTCCATCGGGCAGTTGGAGAGACGCTGTGAGCCTCACTACTGGTTTGGGCGGGAGGGGGTTCACGGGCTGTAAAATCGCTGGGGACTGCGTCACTAACACGTCTGGCTGGGCCCCAGTGCCTCTTCCTCCAGCCAGACAGCCTCGTTTCCCTGCTGTGGTCCTCCTTGCTGTGTTGCTGCAGTCACCATTGCTGAGGCTGCAGTGAGCTTGTGGGGCCTCTGGGGACACTCTTTCGCCATATGCCCTGGCTCCTCACAGACGTAACACTTCCTGTTCCCTCTAGGAGGCTTCGCTTTCACTGCTGCTGGTGCTAGGGCTCTGGTTGCTGACTGAGCCCTTGCACCTCCCACCTCCATAGGTTCGGCTCCTCCTCCTGGCGGAGGCGTGGATTGCGCCCGCGCTGCTTCCCTGGGAAAGAAGGAGGGGCCCCCGGCTGGTTCGCGCCCTCCACGCCCTTCGTCCCTGTTCCACGTACGTCCTTCCAGCCTCACCCCCACTGCCAGTGCCCTCTGAACGACCTCCTGGGTGGTTCGGGGTCTCTCCCCCCTGGCGATCTCATCTTTAATCGAGTTATGCAGCCCCTCCCAAAAGAGGTCTCTTACAGGAGCCGAATCTCTGTCCCATTCCAGGGCACTGACCAAGGCGAAAAAGCGGGCATGGTACTGCCTGACGCTGGCCCTCCCTTGTCTCAGCCCATGCACCTCCTTCCGTGCAAGATCCACGTCAATACTTGATAAAAAACACCCATCCATTGCTTTAATAAAGGCATCTGCATTCTGTAGCGCCGGATCCTTATCTCTCCATAAATTGCGTAGCCATGCTCTCGCATCCCCATGCAGATGGGACATGATGAACCCCACTCTCTCTTGTTCATCTCTAAAGTCTTTATGCAGCAGTTGCAGTGCGCACAGTACGTCGGCTCTAAAGTTGGGATACTGTTGCAGGTTCCCATCGAAGTGAGAGACCAGCCCGCCTGTCCGTCTCGCCAACCCAATGCCCTCCTGCCGGGGTGTCTGCTTTGTCAGCACGTCTAACCTGACCTGGAGATCCCTGCAGGCTGCGGCTGCTTCCTCCTCCCTCTTCCTGGATGCTAGAGCCTCGGCGTTCAGTTGTGCCACCGCGTTTCTGAGTTCCTCTATCTGCTGCTCAGCCGTCATGTCGTCTGCCGTTCGTGAGCTTGCTAGTAGGCACCTGTGTCTCTCCCCTCCTCGAGGCTGTAGATGCCCACAAGTGCTGACGGAGCTTACTGTCAGAGCTGCTTGAAGATCCTAGCTCACAGAGGATCACGCTAGCCAGCGGTCATTAAGTAAAAGTCTTTATTGAATTACAGTTTCCATTCTCACGCTGCTGCGCGCAACTCTACGCCTAGTAGCTAGGTCGGCGAAGCTCCGTCTGAGTCTCCGCCCTGTGTGCACCAACTTAATATCCTAGCCTTGCTCCACCTTTTCCTCCTGACTGTCCTCCTCTGGGTCCCTCTACCCCCCGGGGCTTCTTCCTTCCGGGATTCTTCTGACGCTGACCCAGACCCTCCTGCCTCCTTGCGCCGGGCTTTAGGACCTGGCTCTCTTTCGGGGCTGCTTACTGCGCCGCCTTCCTCTGCATTTGAACTTGGCGCGCGCGCCCAACCTTCCACTTTCCTCTCAACCGTTTCTTCGCTCCCCGATGGAGGTGTGGCCACTCCTGACTCATGCCCTCCCTCCTGTGGTGAGCTGCCAGCGCTTCCCCCCTGGCTCCCTTCCTCTTCCCTGCTCCCTGGCGGTGACGCTGGTCCCGATTTCCAACTGCTCCCCCCTGAGTCCCCTCTGGCTCTATCTTCCTGGGGTGCCCCCCTAGACTCCCCCCTTGCCCTGGCCACTGGTGCTCCTTTCTGTGAATCCTCTGATTCACTGGAAAGACTAGGAGATCTCGGGTCGTCGTCATCACTCATCTTTTCTTCTGCCTCCTCCCCTTCGCTCTCTGTTTCCTCCCTTGCCCGTGCCTCTGCTCCTAAACCCCTGACACTAACCCTAACCCTAACCCTAACCCTACTCTACCCTAACCTAAACCCTACCCCTACCCCTACCCCTACCCCTACCCATACCCCTACCCCTACCCCTACCCCTACCCCTACCCCTACCCCTACCCCTACCCTAACCCTAACCCTAACCCTAACCCTAACCCTAACCCTAACCCTAACCCTAACCCTAACCCTAACCCTACCCTTAACCCTAACCCTAACCCTAACCCTAACCCTATCTCTAACCCTAACCCTAACCCTAACCCTAACCCTAACCCTAACCCTAACCCTAACCCTTACCCTTACCGTAACCCTAACCCTAACCCTAACCCTAACCCTAACCCTAACCCTAACCCTACCGTAACCCTAACCCTAACCCTAACCCTAACCCTAACCCTAACCCTAACCCTAACCCTAACCCTAACCCTAACCCTAACCCTAACCCTAACCCTAACCCTAACCCTAACTGTCAGGGGTTCAGAGACAGAGGCACAGGTGAGGGAGGAGACGGAGAGCGACGAGGAAGAATCCCAGGACAGTGAGGAAGAGGATGACAATGACTTGAGATCTTCCATGAGTCTCTCAAGTGAATCGGAGGATTCTCAGGAGGGGGCGCCCCTAGTCAGGACAAGGGGGGTCACAGGGGGGACCTGCCAGGAGCAGGGAAGCAGCAGGGAAACCCCGAGCGGGAGTGGGAGATCGGGGCCGGCTTCCCAGCAGGAATGAAGGGAAGAGAGGGGGGTTCCCAGTGTGACACACGGAGCGGAGCAGGAAAGAGACAGGGGAAAGGAGTTCGGGGGAGAACGTCCTGCCGGAAGAGGCGGAGAGTAGTACAGGGAGTAGTGTAAGTGTCAAAAGGAAGGTCAGGGGTAGCGAGCGCGCGCCAAGTTCAAATGTGGAGGCGCGCGGAAATGGAGAGAGCCCGGAGGAGGAGCCTGGCCCCAAAGCATGAAGGAGGGGGGAACAGGCATCTGAGGAATCCGCTTCAGGAGAGAGCAGGAGGGCAGGAACCCAGGGGGGCAGAAAGACCCTGCGGAAAAGGAAAGACAGGAAGAGGTGGTCTAGCACAAGCCTCTTAAGTTGGTGTAGAGGAGGAACCGACTCAGAGGGGACTTCAAATGTCTGATGTTAGAGACGCGGGGCTGCGCGCCTCGGTTGTGGAATCAATAATGAACTGCAATAAACATCCTTGTATATAAGAAGAGCTTGGCGTTGGTCTTTTGTGAGCTGAGACCTGAGGCAGCCCCTGACAGTAAGTCCCCTCCAAAACTACGCAAAAAATTTTTTTGCAAAGCTCACGAAGTTTGGCAGCCATGAGTATGGAGCAGCAGATAGCTGAGCTACGCAACGCAGTCTCCCGGCTTACCACTGAGGTAGTGGTCTCCCAGAAGAAGGGGGAAGAGGCGGAAAAGCGGTGCCAAGATCTGCAAGCCAGGTGGGATCATGCATGCCAAGTGGGGTTCCCGGGGACCAAAGCTGCTGGAGTAGCACTGGGCAGAAGAGGGGGCAACTTGGTAGCCCACTTCGATGGGAACCTGCAGCAATACCCCAGTTTTAAAGCAGACGTAGAATATGCGTTGCATTTGCTTCGCGACGACTTTAAAGATGAGGAAGAGAAAGTGGGTTTCATTGTGTCCCACTTGCATGGGGAAGCGAGGGCTTGGCTGCGCAATCTGTGGCGCGAGGATTGCCCTGCTCGAAGGGACTCTGATGAATTTATCAAATGCATGGACGCTTGCTTCCAGTCTAGCGTGGATGTGGATGTAGCACGCCAGCAGATCCATGGTTTAAGGCAAGGCAAGGCTTCAGTACGTCAGTACCATGCTCGCTTTTTCGCCTTGCTGAATGTGCTGCGATGGGAGACGGATTCTCTGGCTGTCAGAGACTTATTTTGGGAGGGGCTATCTGGCCCTGTGAAGGACGAGCTGGCTAGGGGGGACAGACCTAAAACCCTGGCAGACGTGGTGCAGCGAGCGCTTGCCATTGGAGTGCGCCAGGAAGAACGCCCTTGGCGCAATGAGGGGGGTAGCCAGCTTCACGCACCGTCTAGAGTGCCTCCTTTGTTTCCCAGAGATCCAGGACGTCAGCGTCTCTCCCCTCAGCTGCAGCCAGGGGAGGAGCCTATGGAACTGGGGAGTGCTAAGGCTCAGTCAGTGGCCGGAGCCCCAGCGTCCGGAACAGTCAAGAAGAAGCCTCCTAGAGGGAACGGGAAGTGTTACATCTGTGACTGTGCAACGCACATGGCGAAAGAGTGTCCCCAGAGGCTCCGGCAGCACACTGCAGCCTTGGCAACAGTAACTGCAGCAGCACAGCATGAAGAGCAGTTTCAGGGAAACGACAATGCCTGGCTGGAATCAGCAATGTTGGGGCACAGCCAGGCGAGTCAGTAGAGCAGTCCCCAGCGCTTTTGCAGCCTACAGACCCCCTGCCACCCAAACCTGTAGTGCAGCTCACTGCAACCCTCCAGCTACCTAATGGACGCACCCTGGAGGTCCCCATCACAATTGACAGTGGGAGCAACGCAGACTTCGTGGGGGTGCAGTTCGTCAAGCAGCATCGCATAGAGCTTCTGCCAGCCACGCTGCCATTGAACGTTGTCACAGTGGATGGCAGGAAGCTGCTGGGGGGGCAAGTGGTACAACAGACGCCGCCCATGGTGATGCAGATTGGCAATCACCGAGAAGTCATCAGTTTCAACGTCACCCGCCTGTCAGACACGCCTATAGTGTTAGGCATGAGTTGGCTGGATAGGCACAGCCCGACCATGGCGTGGTACCAGCGGCAGCTCACCTTCGGCTCGTCCTATTGCGCGCAGCATTGCATCCAAACCGGTCAGGAGGAGGAGGGCCCAGAGGAGGGGCAGCAGCTACGTCTCAGCATGGCGCAAGCAGTACCCCTCAAGTACAAGGGGTTTTTGGAGGTTTTCTGCGAAAAGGAGGCTGACCAGTTGCCACCTCACCGGCCCTACGATTGCGCTATTGACCTCTTGCCAGGGACAACGCTGCCGCCTGTGAAGCTGTATTCCATGTCCGAGGAGGAGCTGCAGGAGCTCAGGGAGTTCATAGATCACAACCTGCAGCGGGGATTCATCCGAGAATCGAAGGCTGTAGGGGGCAGTCCTGTGTTTTTTTTGTGAAGAAGAAGGACACGCCCCAAAAGAGGCTGATCGTAGACTTCAGATTCATAAACTCGAAGACAAAGCCCGCGGCCTTTCCCATGCCCAAGATTGACGACCTGCTGACTTCCGGTCGGCGCCAGCGCTAATGGCGGTCCTCTTTCCGAGCTCCGGAAAAGGACTGCCCTGCGAGTTCGGGTCTGTCCCGCTACGGCAAGCGGGGGACCCCTAAAATCACAGGCGCGGAAGCCTGTGAACAAGGAGATTCGGTGGGCACCAGAAGCGCCCCCCCTTTACCGCAGAAAGAGCCTTTTTAAAGGCTCTGGAACGACATCGGGGGAGCGCGGTGCTGAGAATCGCTACCCAGCCCGCAGGGTGAAGCCGCGTCGCTATTAGTGGAGAGCGCCGATTCCTTCCTGTAAATCTTGGACAGAAAAAACCCGTGAGTAAAACGGAACATCTATTTGGACTTAAATTTGGAAATTTGGCTGAAAACGGGGAAGTGAAAATTAAGGAAGTCTGCCTTCCCCCGACTGCATGAAAGTGAAAGCAACGGAACTGCAAAGCTGCATCCGTCAAAGACTTTGCTTTTGATTAATCAAACCTGACATTTCGACTTTAGATCTCCCCTCCAGCTAGCAGGGCAGAGGGGAGGCAAGAGAGACACTAGTAACTGCATGATTTATTTAAAAGAAAAACTTTCTGCTGTCTCAAGAACCTGAAACGGTCTGCCTAATAAGACAATAGCACACTGAACTGATTTCTTCCTGTGAAAGTAACAGTGTGATACAAAGTTTTTGCATTCCTTGGCTACAGTATACCAAAGCAGGCTGAGACAGTATTTATTGGGAAACTGTGGTAATTTACAGTTACAAGCCTCCTGCTATACTTGTTTTAAATCTTTCCTTTTGGTTTCTTCTTACGTATTTTGATATTCTCTTTGTCTCTGTATCTGGACATTTTGATTTGCTCCCCCTAGAGGGTAAAGTTAAGGCCAACACAACTTAAGACAGTGGAACTTTCCATCGGGAACCAGCTCCCGTGGGAAACGACCTTGACATGAGTGGCTCACAAGAAGAGATAGTCACAAGAGCCAAGACTAAACAACAACAACAGCACCAGCAGCAGCAACAGCAACAAAAGAAAAGAGGCTCGATTACAGGCGTAACTCCTGTAGGACCAACAGGAACAGCAGGACAAGAAAAAGCGACAGCTGTCTCCATGGATGCTGTGACACAAGCCTTACTTAAGATAAACCAATCCCTGGAGTCTCTAACAAAACAGACTTCAGAAAACACACAAAAATTAACGGAAATATCAGCAAGATTAGACCAGAATACAGAATCTATAAATAAATTGGTGGAGGAAAATTCCGCTACACGTAAAATTGCTGAAGAAGCCAGAGCTATAGCTGGAGAGACACAAGAGAACTTAGAACCGATTGCCAAAAAGGTACATGAGCACGATGCAACTCTGGCTCTCTGGGAGTTACAGAGAAAAGAGAGAAATTTGAAATTGAGATTGATTCCAGAAAACGAAGATGACAATCTCGTGGAGTTTTTAACACAAGAGTTCACTGACTGTTGGGAAGATCTGGAGGAAGACGAATTCAAAATTACAACAGCGTTTAGACTGGGTAAAAAGCTGAACAGAAAGACCCCGAGAGATTGTTTGATTACACTTAGATCCAAGGAAGAAAGAGATAAAATATTAAGACTACATTTTGAAAAGGCCTTGCAAATTGGAAATTCAGCCGTACAGATTTTTAAAGACATTCCCAAACATATCCTGGATCTGAGAGCTTTTTACAAGGATTTGGTTTATCTGCTAAAGAAGAACACTATACTTTTCAGGTGGGAATTTCCACAGGGATTGTCCTTCGATTACAAGGGGAAGAAGGTGAAAATAAAGACTATACAAGATAAAGAGAAATTTTTGGAAAGAAATCGAGAGGACTTACAAAAGGGAACTGTGGACGTACTTGCAGAACAGAGGAGAGCAATAGACATTCTGAATCTTTCGTTTGGACACAAACCACCACCATCAGAGGAAGAGCAACAACTTGGAGCTGTTGGAGGAGTGTCAGAAAAATAACAAGATGGCCCTGCAATTCCTTAGTTGGAATTGTAATGGGCTCAATATGCCTTTGAGGAGACGACAAGTTTTTCATATTTTGAACAGAGAACAACTGGATTTGATATGTTTACAAGAGACCCATATAACCAGAGCTCACAGGAGACTACTTATAAACAAAAGATTAGGACAAGAATTTATATCATCAGACAAAGTGAAAAAAAGAGGAGTAGTCATATATGTAAAGGAGAAGTGGGCTCCAAAAATGATGTTCAAAGACGAACAAGGGAGATATTTGGCAGTTGAGATTCAAGTACAAGGAGAAAAATTTTTGATAGTTGGAATTTATGCACCAAATGATGGCAAAGCTGAGTTCTTTAAGAAACTTCATGAGACTTTGACGGACTATCTGGATTACAATATGATAATTATGGGGGATATGAACGGTGTGGTCTCCACTAACATGGATAAGGCACAAAGACTGACAGTTACCAAGGAAGGGAGACTTCCTAAGACTTTTTTTGAAATGACGGAAAATATGGACTTAATAGACATATGGAGAACAAGAAACCCTCTTGAGAGAGAGGGAACCTTTTTCTCCCAAGCAATGATGACCTGGACCAGAATCGACCAAATTTGGATTACTAGTGGGATGGCTCCAAAGATTAAAAAGGTAGAAATCTGCCCAAAAACCTGCTCCGACCATAACGCTGTGAAGATGGAAATGAAACTTACAACAACTGGTCAATTTAGATGGAGAATGAATGACACCCTTTTTCGAGATAACGAGATCCTCATGAAGGCCCAAAAAACTCTAAAGGACTACTTTGAAATAAACTTAAGGGCCGATGTGGAAAAAAGAGTGATCTGGGACGCAAGCAAAGCTGTGATGCGAGGTTTCCTGATTCAACAAAATTCAATAAAGAGGAAGAAACAGAATGAGAAGAAGGAAAAGATTTTGGAAAAGATAAAGGAAGGAGAGAAAAAATTAAGAGTAAAACGAAAGTCCCAGGAGATATTAAGAGAGATTAAGTTATACCAAGTACAATATATGGAATTGATGAATCAACAGATTGAATGGAAGATAAAACAAATGAAACAAAAGACATTTGAATCGGCAGATAAATGTGGTAAACTTCTGGCATGGCAATTGAAGAAAAGGCAGAAATTAAATACAATTACAAGTCTAGAAGTGGATGGAAAGAATATATCTAAACCTAATGAAATTAGAAATTGCTTTTTAAGTTATTTCAAAAAACTCTATACTCAAGGACCGCAAAATGAAGAAGATATAGACAAATTCCTTGACAAATATGGATTACAAAAAATCTCTCATCAGAGTAAGCTGGATCTTAATCAGAGAATAACAGAACAAGAGATAGAGGCTGCCATTCAGAAAATGCAACTGGGCAAATCTCCAGGACCAGATGGACTGACTTCCAGATACTACAAATCTCTGAAAGAGTGGTTGATTCAACCGTTAAAAGAAGTCTGTAATGAGATTTTAGAAGGAAAAAAGGCACCTGAATCGTGGAAAGAAGCGTATATATCACTCATACCAAAGACAGAGACTGAAAAGACTCAATTGAAGAACTACCGCCCAATATCATTACTTAATGTGGATTACAAAATTTTTGCAGACATCCTGGCAAGAAGATTCAAAAGAGTGTTGATGGAGAAGATTCATAAGGACCAAGCAGGCTTTCTCCCAAAAAGACACCTATCAGACAATGTAAGGAATATAATAGACATTTTGGAAAAGTTAGAAGTAGATATAAACTCTAAAGCAGTGTTGATTTTTGTGGACGCGGAGAAAGCCTTTGACAATATTTCTTGGAGTTTTATGAAAAAGAATCTTCACGGGATGGGGGTAGGCCAAGGTTTTGAGAATGGTATGGGTGCAATATATTCTGAACAAAAAGCTAAGTTGATTGTAAATAATGTAATAACTGAGGAACTCAAGATAGAAAAAGGAACACGACAGGGGTGCCCGATTTCTCCATTGCTTTTTATCTCGGTTCTGGAGGTGTTGCTGAATATGATTAGAAACGACCAGCAGGTCAAAGGTGTACAGGTCGGAGCTAAACATTACAAGTTAAGAGCATTTGCAGATGACCTAGTATTGACATTGCAAGAGCCAAACACTAGCACGAAAAAAGTGTTAGAAATAATCCAACAGTTTGGCCAGGTAGCTGGATTTAAGTTGAATAAACAAAAAACTAAAGTCTTAGGAAAAAATTTAACAGATATGGAGAAGGAGAAATTCCAAGAGGAGACAGGGCTGACGGTGGTTAAGAAGGTGAAATATCTAGGGGTTTATTTGACATCTAAAAATTTGAATTTGTATAAGGATAACTATGAAAAATGTTGGTCAGAAATTAAAAAAGACCTAGAAATATGGTCAAATTTGAAATTGTCAATGTTAGGCCGAATCGCAGTAATTAAGATGAATGTATTGCCTAGAATGTTATTCTTGTTTCAGACCTTGCAGATTCTTGACAAGATGGAATGTTTTAAGAGGTGGCAGAAAGATATTTCGAAATTTGTCTGGCAGGGCAAAAAGCCCAGAATTAAATTTAAAATATTGACAGATGCTAAAGAAAGAGGGGGATTTGCCCTGCCGGACTTAAAATTGTACTATGAAGCAGCAGCGTTTTGCTGGCTGAAAGAGTGGATGCTCCTCGAGAATACAGACATTTTGGATTTGGAAGGTTTTAATAATGCATTTGGTTGGCACGCATATTTATGGTATGACAAAATTAAGCTGCATAGGGCCTTTAAAAACCATATTGTTAGAAAAGCACTGTTTAATGTTTGGATATGATATAAAGATCTGCTGGAAAACAAAACCCCTAGATGGGTGTCTCCTGTGGAGGCTAAGGCAGTGAAGAAACTCAATATGGAGGTCGGATGGCCGAAGTATTGTGAAATCTTGGAACAAGAGGGAGATAAACTGAAATTACAAAGTCATGAGAAAATGAAACATAAAGTACAAAATTGGTTTCAATATCATCAAATAATGGAGTTTTTCAAACAGGATAGGAAAATTGGCTTTCAGGTGGAAAAATCAAAATTAGAGACTGAATTGTTAGAACCCAATACTAAGAATTTATCAAGAATGTATAACTTGCTGTTGAAATGGAATACACAAGATGAAACAGTTAAATCGGCTATGATTAAGTGGGCACAGGACATTGGTCATAACATTATGTCAGCTGACTGGGAGTGGTTGTGGAACACCGGTATTAAATTCACGGCATGTAATGCCTTAAAGGAAAACATTATGAAAATGACTTACAGGTGGTACATGACCCCAGTCAAGCTAGCAAAGATTTACCATTTGCCTGATAACAAGTGCTGGAAATGTAAAGAGACTGAAGGTACTTTTTACCACCTTTGGTGGACATGCCCGAAGATTAAGGCTTTCTGGGAAATGATATATAATGAAATGAAAAAGGTACTTAAATGTACTTTTCTTAAAAAACCAGAGGCCTTTCTCTTGGGCATTGTCGGCCAAATGGTGTCAAAGAAGGATAGAACTTTCTTTATGTATGCTACAACAGCAGCAAGAATACTCATCGCAAAGTACTGGAAGACACAAGACCTACCCACCGTGGAAGAATGGCAGATGAAAGTGATGGACTATATGACTTTGGCTGAGATGACAAGCAGAATCCGTGATCGGGGAAAAGAGACGGCGGAAGAAGAATGGAGAAAGTTTAAAAGATATCTTAAGGACTATTATAAACTTGATGAATGTTAGAATGTTGAGGTTTTCAGGAAGAAAGGGATACAGTGTTAAGAGATAAGATTATAGAAAAGACTAAGATGACAGAGGTTGGAAAGGTATATTTAGAAGTTGCTAAAAAATACTTTGGACATTGGGATGCAGAAAGGGGGGGGTATGGGGGAGTCCCGGAAAAGAAGTTTATGAAAAAATGCTATGAAATTATACGTGTTTGTATGTCTTTTTATGTGTTTGTTTGTGTTTAAAAAATCTGTAAAACCAATAAAAATTTTATTAAAAAAAAAAAAAAGATTGACGACCTGCTCGCGACGGTGCGGAAAGGGAAGATATTCACCAAGTTGGATCTCCACGGAGCTTACAATCTCATACGCGTGCGAGAGGGTGATGAGTGGAAGACGGCCATGTTCACGCCGTTGGGCACCTACGAATACAGAGTTATGCCGTTTGGTCTCCAAAATGGCTCCCACTTTTTCCAAGCTTTTATGCATCACGTGCTAGCGGGACTCCTCTACAAGAAGTGCGTATGTTTCCTCGACGACATTTTGATCTTCTCAGAATCGCCGGAGGCTCACGAGAGCGACGTGAAGGAGGTCCTGCAGAGGCTATGGGAGCACAGGCTCTACGCCAAGCTGGAGAAGTGCCAATTCGACGTGACGGAGGTGGATTTTCTGGGCTATAGGCTGTCCGACAGGGGACTAGCCATGGACAGCGCCAAGGTCCGCACGGTGTTGGACTGGAAGAGCCCGCAAAATCGGAAAGAGGTCCAGAGGTTCATCGGCTTCGCCAACTTTTACCGCAAGTTCATCAGGGGTTTCGCCAAGGAGACGGTAGCTATCACGGACACTCTCAGCTCCAAGAAGAAGAAGTTCACCTGGACGGACCAAGCGGAGCAGTCCTTCAGGAGACTTAAGAGTCTCTTCGCATCCGAAGAACAGCTGCTACACGTGAATCCTGGCAGGCCCATGAGGGTGGAGACTGACGCATCTGACAGAGCGGTGGGGGCCGTCCTCTTACAGGAAGACCCACAGGGAAACTGGAGGCCCTGTGCTTTCTACTCCCGGAAGCTCAGCAAGTCGGAGCAGAACTACACCATTTGGGACAGGGAGTTGCTGACCATCCACGCAGCTTTCAAGGCGTGGAGGCACTTTCTCATCGGAGCCAAGCACACCGTGCAGGTCCGCACGGACCACAAGAACCTAGAGTACTGGCGCACGGCGAAGCTACAGAGCCAGAGGCACATACGCTGGGCGGAGTTCTTTGCAGATTTCGATTTCAGGATATAGTACATCCCAGGCGACAACAATGTCATAGCAGATGCGCTCTCCAGGAAACCGCAGTATCTCGAGGCAGTGACACCGGTGGCAGCCAAGCACATTTTTGCACCGCAGGCGTGGGCGTGCGCTTCAGCCGCCGTGGACCTGGAGGCGGTGCGTCGCGCGTTGCAGGCGGATCCGTTCGCACAGTCCAAGATGGAAGAGGTGCGGAGGGGCACAGCGAAGGACGACGAGTTCCAGATACGCGACGGCCTGCTGACCCGTAAAGGTGCTCTCTACGTTCCGGGAGACGATCTCCGCGCGAAGGTTCTGCAGCAGTTGCACGACGCACCCAGCGCTGGCCACTTCGGCAAGGAAAAGACGACGGAATTAGTGGCCAGAGACTTTTGGTGGCCCCAGATGCGAGGGGAGGTCGCGGAGTACGTCGCCAGGTGTGACACGTGCCAAAGGTCCAAGCCAGTGCACCAGAAGCCAGCGGGACTGCTGGAACCGCTGGAAACGCCACTGCAACCGTGGGAGAGGGTGGCGCTGGACTTTGTCACTGATCTGCCCAGTTCGCGAGGCAAGACGGCGGTGCTTGTGGTTGTAGACCTGTTCACCAAGATGGCGCATTTCATTCCTTGCGTGAAGGTGGCGACAGCGGAGCAGACAGCCAAACTGTTCATCGACCACGTGTTCAAGGTGCATGGGTTGCCACGGTCCATTCTGTCCGACAGGGGGCGCCAGTTTGTGTCCAGCTTCTGGCAGAAGCTCCTAGGGATTCTGCACGTCAAAATCAACCTGTCGTCGGCGAGACATCCGCAGACCAACGGCCAAGCAGAGAGGGTCAATGCGATCATGCAGCAGTACCTGAGATGTTACGCCAATCAGCG
>NW_028148950.1:10000-17500 GCF_965112155.1 Podarcis liolepis | reverse complement strand
GAACTATGGGGGGGAAATGCTCAAAACCAATTCAAGCCTGTACACCCCTAGACTGCATGTTAGAAAATTTTAAAATGGTTTTTCCAGAAGAACCAGGGGAGGTCAGACCGAGTAAGGAAGTTTTAAAGAAATATTGTCAACAGATGTGGCCCCAGCAGGTCAAATCCTGGCCACAAATTGGCTCCTTCAGGATTGAGAAATGTCAGGCAGTTATGGACTCAATAATGAAAAATCCGGATTTGTTTAGGGAGCAGTACTATTACATTTCTAAGTGGACTGCTATTTGTTTAAAAAATCCAGATTGGATGAGAAGAGGAAGTGACAGCTGCGAGATTTTCGCTGTAAGACAGGAAGCCAGAAAACCCTTAACAGTTTCTGCAGCTGACAGGAAAATTTATGTTGGTCCTTCAGAGGAGGATGGAATCCCTCCCCCGCCATACAATTATAGCAGCAGTAATCAAGCAATACAGCCGCCTTCAAGGCAAGCATTGCCAGATCAAAATGCAGTGGCAGGACAAACCCAACCCCAAACCCAACGGACCCCTATGCCCAGCCGATCTCAGCCAGAATTGAATAAAGCCCCGCAAGCCACAAATGGTGCTTCGCAGGCAGCCCCACCTTCTCAAGCATCACTGGATGTGCCTAGCCTTCCAGAATTGCCTTCCCAGCCAAAACAAACAGCAGCTCTAGATCAAAGCACGTTACCCTCCCCTCCCGAGGAAAAATACAACCAGGACATGTCAGCCTTGCAAACACAGACGGAGGGAGCGGAAGGGGGAACCAGCGCATTTCAAATGTCTGGAGCATGGGGGGAACAAATTAATTCATTCAGAACCCCAGAAAGCCATGACAGTTCAAAATTATGGAAATTGATGGATGCAATTACAGATTCTGGACAAAAGTTGGTCCTTAAAATGAGATAAAGTGATTTGCCTAGTACATCTCAAAGCCCAGCCTCGCCTAAGCTTTCAAAAGGAGGCTATTACTTACGTAATAACAAAGGGGCACCAGCGCCAATGCTTCCCCTAAGGGCTGTTTTGGGGCCCCAAGAGCCACGGCCAGTGGATGGAAATGGGAGACCAACGGGTCCTTGGCCTTCCAGGGCAGTTACACTTCAATATGTGCCCTTTACAACCACAGATTTATTGAATTGGAAAACGCATACAATACCCTTTTCAGAAAAACCTCAGGCTATGCTGGATTTGGTTGCTTCCATTATGGTAACTCATCTGCCTACATGGCAAGATTGCAGGCATCTTTTGATGACTCTTTTCACCTCTGAGGAAAGGAGAAGGATAGATACAACTGCAGACAACAATCTTAAAGCTCAGGTGCCAAACTCAGAAAACAATCCAGATGCTTGGGTCCGTGCCAGATATCCACTCACAGATCCAGGGTGGGACCCAGAAAGGGATAAGGACGCCTTGGACAGTTATCGGCAGGAAGTTATAAAGGCTATAAAAGGTGCTGCTAGAAAGCCCACAAACATTTCTAGGGTAGCTGAGGTTCTTCAACTCCCAGATGAATCTCCTTCTAATTATTTGGAACGCTTAATGGAGGCATATAGAATTTACACCCCCTTTGATCCAGAAGCCCCAGAAAGCAAGCAAATGGTGAATGCGGCATTTGTGGCTCAAAGTGCTACGGACATTAAGAGGAAATTGCAAAAGTTAGACGCTTTTGAAACATTGCAGATGGATCAGCTCCTAGCAATCGCTCAAAAGGTTTATTTGAACAGAGAGAATGAGGTTAAGAAGGACAGAGTTCGGGAAATGAAACAAAAGGCAGTGTTTTTGGCTGCAGCCATCAGCCAGGGCTCAGCATTTGATACGGGTGCCCAAGGGAGAGGTTCCAGTAGGGCACGAGGAAGAGGAAGAGGAAGGGGATTGCCATTGGGAAGGAATCAGTGTGCAATTTGCAGAAAGGAAGGTCATTGGAAACAGGAGTGCCCTGAAGCAAGGGACACAGAGGGAGAAGGTGAATACAGGGAACAGAGGGAGCGTGGACGTGGATGGGGATCGCAGAGAGGAAGGATGCAAGCTGGAAGATATGTGAGGAACAGAGGAAGTAGCAGAGATTTTGTTGGATTAGCGCAACTGGAGGAATATGAGAATGAGAATGCATAGGACAGACCGGGCTCAACTCTTTCTTTAGGCTCCCAAGAGCCCATGGTCTCGGTTAAACTGGGGAGCCGCTTAGTAAATTTCATGATAGACACTGGAGCGCAATTTTCGGTGCTCACGAAGCCGTTAAAAGCAAAAAGCAACCAAGCAGTGACAATTGTGGGGGCCACAGGCAACAGGGTCCTCACACCGTTTTTGCAACCTCAAGAATGCCAGATTGGGGGGAAAACCCTTACACATCAATTTCTGTATGTGCCTGAATGCCCAATCCCCTTGCTGGGACGTGACTTTCTGTCAAAGGTTCAAGCACAGATCACCTTCACACCAAAAGGGGCAGAAATGAAATTACCCCAGGCTGCATCAGGGATTGTCACAGTAGAGGTGCCTAGGGAACAGGCATGGAAAATGATGGGGGCTTTATCAAAAACAGACTCCCAAAAGGACATTTCACAGATTCCTAAAAATCTGAGAGCCCCACCTGGAGTATGGGCAGAGGACAACCCACCAGGCATGGCAAAGAATATAGCCCCATTCATAATAAACCTAAAGCCAGGGGCAAAGCCAATAGCAACCAGGCAATACCCTATTCCAAGACAAGCAGCAGAGGGAATGCAGAAGCATATAGACAAGTTTTTGCAATATGGGCTTTTGGTAAAGTGCCAGTCCAGCTGGAATTCTCCACTTTTTCCTGTGCGCAAGCCCAATTCAGATCAATTTCGCCCAGTCCAGGATCTGAAAAGGATTAACAATTTAATTCAGACGGTGCATCCATGTTTGCCCAATCCTTACAATCTCCTAGGATTAATTCCATCGGAGGCAAGGGTGTTTACAGTATTGGACTTAAAAGATGCATTTTTCTGTTGCCGGATTGCCTCCCAGAGTCAGCCAATATTTGCATTTCAATGGGAGGATCCTTACAAGGGGACAAAAACCCAATTAACGTGGACAAGATTGCCCCAGGGCTACAAGAATTCGCCAACACTTTTTGGAACAGCCCTTGCCCAGGATTTGTCTAAATTCCCTTCAGTACCTGGGAAAACAATTCTTCTACAATTTCTGGATGACTTATTGATTAGTTGTGATACCTATGAGACTTGTAAAAAGGCCACAGAGGATTTGCTTCATCTCCTTTGGGAGGCAGGATACAAGGTGTCTCGGAAAAAGGCACAAATTTGTCGAGAGACAGTGAAATATTTGGGTTTTCACATTTCTCTCCAGCAAAGGGCGTTAGGATCCGAAAGGAAGGAAGCCATTTGTGTCATTAAGGAACCCACAAGCCGCAGGCAATTGCGGGGGTTTTTGGGGGCTGCAAGCTTTTGCCGAATTTGGATCCCTGATTTTAGCACCCTAGCAAAGCCTCTATATGAAAGCACAAAAGGCAGAGAAAATGCTCATTTTGAATGGCATGCAGAGCAGAGGAAAGCTTTCAATACATTAAAGTCTAAACTGATGCAGGCTCCAGCCTTGGCTTTGCCAAACCCAGAAAAAGCTTTTTTCCTTTTCGTTCATGAGAAATCTGGGAATGCAGCAGGGGTCTTGACTCAGGTGTTGGGGAGTTGGAAAAGACCTGTAGCTTATTTGTCGGAACAGCTGGATGCAGTGGCAAAAGGATGGCCACCTTGTATGCGATCAGTAGCTGCAACAGCCCTATTGGTCAAAAAGGCATTTAAATTCACCTTTGGACAGGAGATTTATGTGAATGTGCCTCATGCTGTGTTGACATTAATGGAATACAAAGGAAGTTATTGGCTTTCCAACGAGCGCATGGCAAATTACCAAGGGCTTTTGTGTGGTAACCCACAAGTACATTTGCAAGTTGTAAACACCTTGAACCCCGCTTCCTTGTTACCCCTTCCTGAGTCAGTGGATCATGAACCTCATGATTGCATTCAAGTAATGGACTCAATTTACTCTAGCCGTCCAGATTTGCAGGATGAACCGTTAAAAAACCCAGATATAGAATATTTTACGGACGGGAGCAGCTTTGTGAAGGAGGGGCAAAGGAGGGCTGGATATTCTGTGGTTACACTGACTGATGTCATTGAAGCACAGCCTCTGCCAATTTCGTCCTCAGCGCAGAAAGCGGAACTTGTGGCTTTAACCAGAGCCCTTCAGCTAGCAGCTGGCTGCAGTGTAAATATCTACACAGACTCAAAGTTTGCTTTTTTAACTCTACATGCCCACGGAGCTTTGTGGAAAGAGAGGGGGCTCATAGGGGCAGAAGGGAAAGCACTGAAATATGGCCCAGAATTGGAAACGCTTTTGGAAGCTGTGTGGGCTCCAAGAAAGGTTGCAGTCATACATTGCCGAGGCCACAGCAAGGGAACCACAAAAGCAGCAAAGGGAAATCAATTGGCGGATCTGGCTGCAAAACGGGCAGCTTTACTGCCACCGCCACCTGCCTCTATAACAGCATCTCTTCTTCCTACAGCAGTTGATTTAGAGCAAATAAAGCCCATCTACACGGAGGCAGAACAGGAATGGGCACAGCAGGAAGGGGGATACAGAATGCCACCACAGGATGGATGGTTTATCCTCCCAGACCAACGAGTATTTGTTCCAGAAGCCTTAGGCAGGAACATAGTGAAACAATATCATGAGTCCACTCACTATGGGGCCACAGCATTGCGGGAAAGCCTAAATAGGCAATTCTACATAACAAGGATTTCCCAGCTGGCAGAAGCAGTATCACGTGCATGCCTTCTGTGCGCAAAAAACAACCCCAAGCAAGGCCCAGTTCCTCCACCAGGAATACAGCAAACAGGCTTAATGCCAATGGAGAATTTAATAGTGGATTTTACAGAAATGCCAAAGGCAAAGGGGTATAAGGCTCTCTTGGTCTTCACATGTTCTCTTACAGGTTGGCCTGAAGTCTATCCTACTAGAACAGAAAAAGCACAGGAGGTTATAAAACGCCTCTTAACGGAAATCATTCCAAGGTTTGGTCTACCAAGGTGTATAGGCAGTGACAATGGTCCAGCTTTCATTGCATCAATAGTGGATGGTGTATGTAAAGCCTTGCAAATACAATGGAAACTACATGCGGCCTATAGACCTCAAAGCTCAGGGAAAACAGAAAGGATGAATCGGACTCTTAAAGCGCAGTTAGCAAAATTGTGCCAGGAAACTCATTGTAAATGGGTAGACATGTTGCCTATTGCTTTGTTTAGAATCAGATGTTCACCAACAAAGAGACTGAAACTTTCTCCGTTTGAACTTTTGTATGGGAGACCACCTCCAATAGCAAGGGGGAAAACAGCAGACTTGACTCAAGTGGGGGGGGCAAATAACTGCAGATCAAATCCAGGCTCTTTCTCGTATTTTTCTTGATTTAAACAGGTGGTGTCTCCAACGCATTCCCATCTGCCTATCCGAACCAGTACATCCCTTTCGGCCGGGAGACCGAGTTTGGGTTCGAGATTGGAAAGACGAACCGCTGACAGCTCGGTGGAAAGGTCCCTACACGGTTCTACTGGCCACACCAACTGCGGTGAAAGTTGCGGAAGTTACCCCGTGGATTCATCATTCTCGTCTGAAGCGGTCGGAGGGTCATTGGAACTGTGAGCTGAACCCATCTAACCCTCTGAAGTTGAAGCTCACCAGGAACCCCTGCACCTAGCCCCACCGGAGGCGGGCAGGAGCACGGGCAACGGGACTACAGGTCTGCTCTCACTGCACCCCGGAAGCCAGTGAGTCTACGCACACCGGAAGATTGAGGAGCTGCACCAGCTTATGGGAGGACCCCTACCAGTTAAAATTTCAGTCAATCCCAGATTCCAGCCAGACTTTGCTCATAAACCCTTAGTACAAATAACAATAACAAGGGTAAACAAAAGGGGGGACATTCATGACAGGTGGGTGGATTGGGTAACTGCATACGGTTGTTACATTCCTTTCTTTCTTTGGGAATTCTACATACCAGATTGGGCACAAGCAGGTCCACAACAATAGTTCACATACAAGGGAAAGTACATGCCAGGGGAACCTAGGAGAGCCATACGTTGCTTCTCCTGCCCACCTCCCCAAGGAGCATTTCCCGGTGCTATACTGGTCACTGTAGCTGTTTTCCCTCCACCACCCACAGGTCCCTTCAAGGTAGCAGTTGCAGAGTGTATACGGTGTGAGTTGACCTCACCAGTTCGACCAGAACCTGGGGACCACTAATAAGTCCACTGGGTGCGGCCGAGCGGGAGGCTATATCTCACTGAAGGGTATGTTCTGGTACCTGCTACCTTATATAATTGTTGCAATTTCACTCCTTCTGGTCCTAATCATTGTATATTGTGTATATAAGAAGGATCACCGTATAAACATCAACCTAGAGCCAGAACTAATAAGATTCAACCTTGAAGGTATACGTGGGGAAGATGAAAATGAAAATGAAGCTCCTGTTGAGTTTGATGTGCTTGTGGCTCCAGAGAGGCCCAATGGTAGTAGGTAATGTTTTTATACACCATGCAGAACACATGTTCCAGATATATGGGGAAAATGCTACCCTATATTACGAACACCCAAGGAAGGTAGCAGACATGTCCCTTATACCAGGATTAATCAAGGATCCTGATGTCGTGTTGGCAGGCCTATTTTACAATCAGAGTGGTCTCTTTGCAGCCCCACCTATTGAAATGAATGACATCCCCTATAGATATCTCAGATACACCAGAACCACAAAAGGTCTATGTTTTTGCTGTCATGCCACTGGAGTATGGAATTCTAAATGGAAGTATTGGCCCCAAGTTAAGTACCACATGGACAAAGGATGGCTGGGAAATTATACCCAATGCTCAGATAAGTTTTGGCTTTGGGGATCCCACAATGCCTCCTACCAGGGCAATACTACCTCTTCAGATCTATACCCATATTTTCCTCAATATTCGGTTAATTTCACCGGACAAGGGTCCATTTGTTCTGGTTGGATGATTAAAGATCCTAACCTCTGGTTTTTATATGATGGATTGGCAACAAATTTCCACCCAGGAAAATACCAGTGTGTTGGCGTAGGGGCATTTACCTTTCCGGTTGCAGTGGAGATCAATCACAAGGTACCTCATCTTGCAAGCAGACGGAAAAGGGCAGCCCTAGGCGACCACTGTGAGGATGAAATTTATCTGACAAATTCTGTAGGGAGCGTTGGGGGTGGTTTTATAGGATTCCTCTCAATGGGGATTTACCCAGGAATAGTTGCTGAGCAAAATAGAAAGGCACTGTTTGCTCTTACATGCAGGCTGGAGAAAACTATCAATGCCACCACCCATGTCTTGCGCTCCTTGCAGTCAGAGGTTGAGGATTTGAACCAGCTGACGATGACCCATAGAATGGTTTTGGACTACCTCCTTGCACGAGCAGGCGGGTTTTGTAAAATTGTCCCAAAAGGTCG
>NW_028148951.1:0-32244 GCF_965112155.1 Podarcis liolepis | reverse complement strand
TGCTTGCAAGTCCTCTTCAGGTCTTCCCAGGAAGATCAGAAGCGAAGGGCCAGAGCAGGCATGTGCATCCTTGAGTCCTCTCTGTGGATAGGACTTCAAAATGCCTAAGGTAATTTATACATTGTGATAGTGGCAGGTTGTTAATTATTTGAAACTGCTTATCGTCAACAGCATTACCTAAATGACACCGGGCAATTGAACAGTTTAAAAAGTGTACTTTTCAGAAATATTTTCTTTCTTACAAAGTGAAAGAGGCTTAGCATATATACAGTCACTCTGAAGAAAATAAAGTATGCTACACTGCAGTTGTGTATCAGATTTCTTTTTATGAGTTAGCTAATTGCCTGTATCTCACTGGGGAATACATTTTTTCACGTAGCAAAATAAACAAATGTTATTTGGCATAAATGTATTCTTTCAGGATTACATCTGCATGAACACTTTGAAAGACTGTAAACAAACTTGCATCTGGCAATAGAATTGTGTAATGACATCATGATAAGATCATTCACAAAAGCTCCTTTCTGTGAAGACAAGCTAAGGGTGCTGCTGCTGTTTTCAGCAATATCAATTACATCAGAAAAGGTATCAACGTTCACAGAATTTACCTTGGGCATCTGGGAGGATATTTTTGTTTGGCTGTTAGGGGGGAAAGTTCACTTCCATCCTGTTAAGTACATTAGTCCAATTTAACTATAAAATTAAGTCTCTGGCAAGTTTGTTGCCCAGATAATTTATGCATGTTCTTAACACTTAGAAGACACACCACCAAGCAGCAGTTTTTTGTAGTCAATGTATTGAAATATGTTCTACAACAATTAGCACTGTGCAAAGGATGTGTCAGACACCTCTTAGTGCAGTGTGGTGAATATTACAAAGATGAGGCTAGAGCCCAAACTGTAAATGTGAAGTTCCCTTTATCTTAAAAACCTTTCAAAATAATGCAGTTTTGAGCCTTCCAATTCATAAAATACTCTAAGCATTTCTCCAAATGTAACTATGACCAAAGAATGGTAGCCAGTTCACCTGGAAGCACACACTTTTTTCTCAGCCTGAAAGATCAAGCACAAGAGGGAATGAACAAGGCCATTCATTCAAACAAACAAACATGTGCAAGAAAGAAGGATGACCCAGTACCCCATAAAGCACTAGAGATGAAACATATTATGGTGAACAATGGGCTGAAGGCAAGGTGCCTAGCACCTATGGGAGAAGCGTATTTTTACACTTTGGGAACTATTGGCTTCAACTCAAGGCACAGGTTAAGTCTGAATTCTAATGTACACTGCTTTGGCACTACTTAAAAATGTGCATGCTCACAATGGTTAACTTTAATTAGGGCAATACTGAGCACAACCGATCACTTTTTAAAAGCTTATTTCCTTACAGTAACAAATAGCCTTATAAAATTAGACAAGGAAATGGATTGTATTGCTGCGTCTAAATGCAGAAAAATAGTTTAAGAAAATGTCATTACCTTTCAACTTAGTTGAGATTTGAAAAGGTGCAATCAAAGCTGTTTCCATATTGCACAAGTTAAATTATATATTATTTCTTGGAGAAATATTCTTAAATTGGTTCTGTCTATACTCAAAACAACGGAAAAAAATTAATTTGATTCCTGGGGGCACAGTTGTTCTTCCATGCTTCTAATGAAAACTTCACTTGTCTGAAGGACATTTTAGAAGTTTTTGATGTAGCTCAGAGTTCAGCAAAGCTAAGAAAAACTAGTCAAATTAAAATATACATCTGACTCCAGTGTTAATGTTCTTTAATGCCAACCATTTTTATACATAAGCTTTTTACATATTAGGGTGCCTTCTGTTCTGTGATAGAGTAAGATGATAAATGGTTTATTAGTTATGTTGAAATGACAACCACATTCTAGTAACTCCTAGTGTGCAAAACAACCTTCACGTGTATACACACCCACCACATGTACACAAAAGCTTCCCCCATTTAACTGGATAGCATGAACAACTTTGCATGTGTATCCTTTTGTGCTATTGCTTATGATTTTATTAAAGCACCCACAGAAAACTGGAACACAGGAGAGCTATATATTTATCGTATTAAATCTTTGCAGGTACTTGGGTTGCCTCACCTTCCAGATTAAACATTACAAAGCCAAAGATGAATATACTACGTGCTCTACGAAAAATGCAAAATAAAATGTAAGTGCCTGAGAATTCTCATCTAATCATTAGTGCAGTTGGTGAATGTATTTTATCATATCTTAACCATAAAAGTTGCTAAAACTGGCTGGGCTAAAAACGTAAGCCCACCAAACAGAAAAGATTTGAAGTCTCGTTGACAGAGCAAAATGAAGAGAATGCAACTTCACTCCTCTTTGGCTGGCAACAAATACAGTTTTGGATATATTCTAAATGGAAAGTGTATTTGAAACAGTGAAAACCTTTGTTTTTCGTTTTCAAATAGACGATTTGATTTTCCCCCCTCTACAATGTAACAATCACCAGCTCTTTGGTAGTAATCTCCAAGCTTATTGGGCAAGTAGATTTTCATTTTCTAAAGATGCATAGTAGCCATGCAGCCTGGCAATTCTATACTGCCTTGAGTAATATATATCCAAGCCACATGAATTTTTAAAAAAATGGTTTAATTTCAGGGATTGAAATCCTAAATGCATGTCCCCAAGGTAATGCATTGGACGGCAGTTAAACATAGACTATCACAAATAACTGGTAATTACTGTCTCATACCAGACTGTCTGTTTGTTAAGTGATCTATAACTTTCAAATAATTGAGGGATTGTATTTTTTAAGAAAACAAAGTCACTCTATGTATCAGCACATAAACTCTTATAATTTAACTTATATACTGTAAAAATAACAAAAATATGATCTGTTACATGGCTTCTTACTAGCAGAGTCAACTGCAGAGATTAATCTGGAACAACAAAGCACTGAAGCTACCGGTAATTTTCCCCCCTTGACCTTAAAGGTACTGTTACACATGGCTTGCCAAGAATGCATGCAAGTTTGTCCCACTGATTTTAAACCATGCTCACTAAGTGCAACCATGTATCCTCATGCTTTAGGGGAACTATTCCAGTTTATTTATTTATTTTATAAACCACAGCTTTCTATTACTGTCACCTTCCATTGGCTATTATTACAGATGTTCCAATATAATGGGGAAGTGCAGGCTCCTTGTGAGCCTCAGGGGAAGAGGCTGATGAAGGACTTTGGTTTTTGTAAAACATATTTACTTCCTCAGAACTGTGTCCATAATTCTCTGCTACATGTCCTGTGGCAGTACACGAAGAAGTTTGAAATGTACCATGTTTGGCTAAAACCCGGTGGTAGTTGAGAAGTACAAATGGAACTTGCCCTGCATGCCTAACATCCACAGTGTGATCGTTTTCAGAGTCATGATCAAACTTTCCGGTCATTCTGTCATCAGGTTCCAGCTCACCTAGATTTGCAGCATGATGGGCAATGTGCTCAAATTTTGGTTCTTTCATACAAATTCTTCTTGTTTGTTCATATACTGTCGGAACTGGGAGAAGGTGATTTAATTGTCCAATAGATTTAGTTTGGAAACATTCAGATTTTGACAAAAAAGAGTTGGCTAAGGAGTTCGAAAAGGGCTTTTCACTTAAGTTGTTTTTTTCTTGTACACCTCTATTGAAAACTAGCTTATTTTCTTCTTTAATAAGATGATGATGTGCTGGATATATTCGGCTTTCCATTTTGTTACTGTGCTTTATAATGGTGGAATCATAGCTCTCTTCTTTATATCTGCTATTTGCTGCTAGGGTGGCACAGCTTGCAAAGCTGTCAGATGTACTGTCTTGGCTATATCTTCTGTTTGGTAGTGGCACTTTGAAAGAAAGAAAAATAAAGTTATTTAATGAAAGCAGTTCAAGCAACAAAGTGTAGTTTGAACATACAGTAAAGTCTATTTAGATTGGGGACATTCGTTTAATGCTGTTTTTGAGTTTGCTTTAAAGCCTTTGTGCAAATTAGCAAGTAGCTGCATTCCAAATAGAATCAGGAGGGAGGGAGGAATAACTTCTCCATTCCTTCTCCATGCCAAATTGCAAGATGGGAGTTAAAGCAGGTTTTTAGAAACTCTAAATTATAGCTAATTACCTTCTGAGACAACTGGAGCATTATTGGAACTATTTAAAAATGTAATTTTTGTAAACAATTTTGAGTTTTATTTTTTCACTTTGGATACATACCTTCATAAACGGGCAACATAATCAGATGTAATACATGAAAATGCTTTCCATTTGATTTATTAGGCTTGTTTGTGCTACTTGTGGAACACTCCAAAATATGCTCCCTAAAGAAAAGTTGCTATTGTGATCAGTATTGTACCCACAAAAACTCTTTCTTTTCAGATCTGATTATCTGACAAAACAACAATATTGTGAGGACAATGTGGTCCAGTTGTCTGCCCTGATGTAGCCCCATGAACTCTAGTGTGAGGTCTACAATATATAGGATTGTCAGTAAGCTTGTAGTAGCAGGGCTACACAATCAAAAGTGTGTTGTATGAATACACCCTAAGAAAATCTAGGAGACCTAAGAAAACTGAATTTAGGCTTCTTGTTAAATTCTTTGCAACAGAATTGGGGTAATTTTAGTTATCAATCAGATTTGCATCTTAACTATTATTATTGCATTATGTTCAGAAAGAAATATGAACGATTCAGGAGCAAAATTAAAGTGTAAATGTAAGTTGCAACTATTTTCAGCCCTTTCCTTAACAACTCATCAGCCTCTTTTTGTTAAGGGTTTAAAATAGCTTTACCCACTACACACGTTTAATATTTGAAAAATATTTAACATGTATGAATTTTTCCTGGGTATAATAGAGCTTCAGATTTGTTCATTTAATACACACCTTCATAACTCTGTAAGAGATTATGGCGTACACTGCTTGCTGACTGATCAGAAGGACTTTTCGATGGTGACTGACTGCCTCCTGGAACAAGAGAATTGGCATAGTGCCACTGGCACTCTCCACTTGTCTGCAAAGTACTTAAGAAAAATCGAGCTACTTCGCAAGGTGTTCCTTGAGATTGCCCAAATTTAGAAGGCAGCATTTGTTTTTTGCTACTGAATACATGAGGGTCTACAGGGAAGTGTCCATAATGGTAAGAGAAAGGTAAGCTGTACGATGGGGTGTATAAAAGTTCGCTGTTTTCTGAATGGAAGGCTTGTTCTTGGATGGTGGCAGAATTTGCTGTGGAGTTGGATCTCCAGCTTCCAACCTGGCCACATTCCAATTTGTCTGTCTGGAAGGAGCTGTATTGCTGAAAAAGCAAATAAAAAGAAAGAAAAGTGTTTAATAGCTGACTCTGAAATCTGTCAGTATAACAGACTAACAGAGTGCACTGCAGCCAAGTACCACCTTGAACTGCAGTCACACTAGTTCATATAAACTAAGAGAAGTTGGCAGCACTTAATTTCTAAAGAGAGGAACTGGAGCGCAAGCCTTTCTGGCATTTTTCTGGAAGCTCTGCTCCTTAATCCTATGTGTGATGGACAAGCTATAGCTTCAGTGGTGAGGGAGGGAGGCATTCTGCACATGTTTGGAAACACTTTAAAATGATTTCACATATTCTGTTTAGCTGGCAAGATTTCTGAGGGCCACAAAGAGGTCTGGGGGACCTGATGTCGTACCCCCCTGCACTGAGGTGGGAACATCTGCTTCCCATTGGCTTGTTCTTGATCTGACACACTTATGTTGCTTTGGATTGAAAGCTCAAGGTCACCCCTACCTCCGTATTTCAAATCAGGCTGTCCAATTTCTTATTTGCTTTTTTCCAAGTGCCTACAAGTTTATCCACTCAAACATTTGCCTGCCCCTTTTTTCCATCTTACACTTAGAAAATTGCTCAGAAAGAGGTGAGAGCTAGCTTTGACATGAGGGTCAGCTAACCAGCAATGTGAGCAGCCTTGCTCCAAGGGAAGTTTCCTAATGACTGGCACAAAGGCTTTGCACAGCACTGCTGGGAATGCTCTTCTGTCAGTCATTTTAAACATTCCCTAAAAGCAAGACTTTGCACATTGCTGGTATGGTGGTCCTCAAGGCAAAGATGGCTTCTGCTCCAAATCCAATCAGGAAAAGAAGACTGCAAGTCTCTCCGAAATGCAGTATCCAAATTATATACTCCCAAACTAGGGAGGAAACTACACCAGTCCTGAAGCTGGCAGATCTTTGGATGGACAGTTCAACCTTATTTTATTCTTTGTCCCTGCACTCTACCTTAGTCTTGTTCTTGTATCTATTGTTAACACTCACCCTGAGCACCTTTCTGGACCTGGTCATGTATTATCTCCTTTCTGGCCATTTTGTACGATCTTGGTGGCTTTCCAAGCAAACTGTTGCATCTGTCAAAAGGGTGAATGCTGCTGTACAACTAGCTGTTGCACCACTGTAGTTCCCTGAATTGGTTGAAATAATTCAACCACAAGTGATGCTGTATTGCTGCAACAGTTCATATTCTTGATCCTCTAAACTTGCAGTACTCAGTACCCCAAGCAGCAATTTGTAGGATCAGGCTATTAAAAGGAACAGAATTTATGATATTTTGAATTGCAGGAAATTCCAGTGACTATTCACAGCTACTGTTGCAGATAGGTTGCCACACACTTTTAGCATGAAATGTTGATAGAGGGGAAAACTACTACCTGTTGTGGATATGGCGTTGTTCTGAGTTTTGTCTTCATTTTATTACTTCTAGGTTTTGTTGCTTTTCTTGTTTCTTGTGAGGTAGACGCTGAGTTTCTGCATGGAAACTGTGATTTAGAAATGGTGACCTGGTCCAATGATAATGGGAGTTCCTTATATTCTATATCTCTGAAAAAACAACAACAGCATTGCAACAGAGGAATGGTCCATTTGCATCTTTCTCCTCACTTAGGTGCCCCCAAGCATTTAAATTGGGGCGGGGGGAGAACCTCAGGCCTAAGGTGCCAATGTGATCCTTTGGGCCTCTCTAGCTGGCCCTTGGGACTCTGCAAGCCATGCATCACCCAACGCTCCTTGAGTGCTCTTGCCTGGCTGTACTGTTTCCTTAAACTATGATAATATCTCTCAGATGCCTAGACGGAGACTGTGCGTGTATACACACGTGTACAGCAGGCTGCATTCCAGGTAAAAATCACACCCATTGCTCTATCTACTTTTGCCTCCAGCCTTGCCCCTGCTGGCACATAACCCCTGTATGTTTCCCTCACACTGAAAAAAGGTTCTCCAACCCTGGCATAAAGAAAGCTTCAAAAAATAATACCAGACATGCCACAGTCACTGGACTATTAAAACTGAATCTTTAATGCACTAAGAAATGATAGGAAGGGGTTGGTAGCGGTGAAGCTAGGTTAGGAGTTCAATTCAGGACACCTGAACTCCAGACACTGCCAGAGAGGAGTAACTGGGCCACCTCTCATACTTTCAAAGCTTTCATTCAACTGCCTCTATAATACTGTGTATGTAAGCAGTTATTTGATATACACTCTCAACCTGTCATTTGTTCATAGTTGTGCAGCTGGAACCCATAAATAGTTAATAATATATTTGAAAAATGGCTGCCCTTCTCCATCCTAAAGTAATAGTCTGCTTCCGTGTCATAAGAATGGTTATCTCCTTAGGTTGTTTTTTGTTTAATTTTCTGGAGTTTGTTTGTTTTTTGTCATCAGCTGATCTGCACCTGCATTTTCTCTAAAAGAGCTGCATTTATCCCAATGCCATTTTAGTTCATTAATATGTCACAGTGTAGGATTAGAGCAGGACCAGCCCTACCATTAGGCAGAGCAAGGTGGACATCTCAGGTGGCAGATGCTGGAGTGCAGGGGGGCAGTAGCAGCATCGCCCCCTGATCCCTACCCCAGCTGTGCCTCTCTGATGCAGAATAGAATTATGTGTGTGCAATGCAGCCTAAGGTAGACTACTCCCTTGATGTGCAGCGAAAGATGCTGTACAATTGCCAGTGTTGAAATAAGATTTAGCTTCTAGTTCAGGCAACCTCTGTACATGGAAAGGGATGTGCCCTCTTCTACCTTGTGTCAGGCAGCAAAACATCCGTGGCCCTGGTAGACAGACTTCAAGAAAGGTTTTCAATAATGTCATTTTATGTTATTTGAAATGTAGTCATTCTTTTAGTTTTAGATTGGTTGTCTAGAACACAGTCTTCAGCTGTGAGATTGAAGCCCAGAAGTGAGTTGGCCATACCAAAATACTCCCCCCCCCCCCAGGAAATGATGTCTACCTTACTAAAACCTGATAGAGTATTATAAAGCACAACAAATATATATATATCGGTGATCAACATTTTAAAGTAACAAAGTGGAAATCAGGATGGAAGAATCAGATAAAGTTATCAACATGAGACACTGAATAAAATGAATGTGGTATACAATGGTAGGAAATATGGACTTACGTTAGGACATAATTAACACTCACTATGCAGTGAGGTCGTGATGAGCGGCTGTTGTGTACAATCGTGGCATAGCTCTGGACCCAAACCCAGCCACTGTTCTTTGACAGCAACCGATAGTACTTGGTTGTGACTTGTCCTTTCACCAACACTATAAAACATAACATGAAAGGAATTTAATTATACTCATACTCTGCCTTTCCTCCATGAAACTTGAGGTGGCATATTTAAGGCTCCCAGGTGACCTTCTATTCAGACATTGACCCAGACCTGCTTGGCTTAAGAAAGTTTGTTACATCATTGATTTTCAGGCCATACCATTCTACTTTGGTTTATTTGTTTTTTAAAAAGAGCATTTTACCCTTATAATTGAAGTTTCAAGCAAAGGCAATATTTCGGTTATTGCGACTGAATGCTCTCTTAATACAGGTCTTATCTAATACAAAATCCAATAAATAAAACACAATCCTAGATACGTCTGCTCAGAAGTCCCACTAAACGTGTATAGGATTGCAGGCTAAAAACTCATTTGAGCCTTTGTTTGTGCTTTCTTGTACTCCTGGACTCTTGCCTAATTAAAAGTTTATCCGATTCTCTTATAGCTGTAATACAAAATCTCAAACCAAAACGTGTTCTGCCTTCTGCCTTCTTGTATATCCTTTTCTTAACATCCCATATTGACTGTAGATTTAAGAATGAAGTGATATGGAGAAAGAACAATTTGGACTATACTTTCTCAGTGGCTGCTTTCTGACAATCATATCTTGGCTTAATAAGCTGAGGTATGAATGAGCCTCATACACCTGTATGTCGCTACTCTGCTCCTCTCTTTGTGCAAGACAGGAAATTTGCAGTTAACTATAGCTTCCTGTTACAACTGAAGCAGGAAACTATGGTTAATGGCTTCCAAACAAGCCAGGCTATTTAACTTTAAAGCATGACTTTATATTTTAGCAGCTTATTGAAAAATAGTGGTTGCTCGCGATCCTGCAACCACTTCCATGAGCAGAGAAACGGGGCGCCACAGTTTTGGGAACAAGCAGAAGTCCTGCTCAATACACGGAACTAGTTGTACAGTTGTCTAGCTTTAACCTAGAGTTCTTTCCTCAAAGACCACTTCCCAAGCTTCCTGATGCATGTATTTTTTCAGAAAATTAAAACTTCTCTATTAAGTTGATATGCATGCCCTGAAGAGAATTTGGATTCTCTTACTATAGATTAGTTCAGCTAAGATAGCCGGTGCCTGAAGGTTCTTTACATTTATTACTCTAAGCCAAACAACATACCCAATTTCCATTATAAATGTTACTTCCTTCCACAGCAGCCATTTGCTCCCAAAGGTGCTGTAAACAGTTGTGAGAGGACAATATTTGGTGGGAAATCAATGCAGAGCTCCAAAACGCTGCTTTAACTTCAAAATAAAAGTTCTCAGGCTTGTCTAAAAAGTGTGAATTATTTGTTGTTGCTATTTATTAAATTTATCCAGGCAGCCTTTGAACACGTGAATTCTGTCACTACTGCACTGTCAGAATACCAAAGAAATTCATTATGATTAAAAAGGAGTTGCCTAATCTGTAATACACATGAAATCCAGAGAATTGTGCACAAATATAATTCCTACCCTAGTCATCCTGATAGCTTGGCATGTTGCTAATGAAGTTCTTTAGGAAATCTACTAGTATTGGTGCAACAGCTGTAACAAACTGTCAGTCACTTCATCTTCTTCCAGCACTAGCTCACATTTTCTTAACTTGAAGAATATGGATATGAATTATCTCTGATTCATCAATTTACTTTGCCTTCAAAATTTCTTCCAGCAGCTTCACATATTAAAAAGTTATGCCAATGAATTAATATGAAACCCAGGTGTAGACAATACATTACCATTTTACATGTGAGTTTTTTACTAGGAAAGCTGTGCCTAGTCATAGTTTCCCAGCACTTATACTGTGAATAACTCACATCAACATCATTACAAAATTATTTTACTTGTTTTCCATTACTTACAAAGATGGTGAGCATATCGTAAATGAAATACATCACATCCATGCACATGGTGGTAGAGAGTTTTCTCTATCAGGTCCTGTGGCTCATATCCAGTTAATTCAGTCACTCTAAAAGAAAGAAATATAGCTAATAAGCAGCATCCTTAAATATTTTACAGCAATAAACAATTGCTCTCCTTTTCCAGAAATCAAGTTTCCCGAAACCTTCAGAATTACAGTAAGCCCACAATTTATGCACATTTAAGTTGTGCGCATTCAGTTTTACATGCTTGGCAAAAAGCAGTTTTAAAAAATCAAAAGGGGCAGAAAGGGGGTAGACATCTGAGAAAAAAGACTCTGGCAATCCCAGCTGCTATTGAACCCAATGTGTTTTGACTATACACAATTTTGGCTTAAGAAGCAATCCCTGGAATGTAACCCCCACATACGTTGCAGGCTTACAGTATACATTTGTTTTTAACGTTATTAGCTTCATAGAGTACAACATCTCAACAATATATTTAAAATACCTATATGCATTTCAGTATAAAGGATTATGCTGAAATATATCAAGCATTACATAGCACCAATCTATTATAGGGGAATGCTATAATAACAATTCTCACTTTTAAGCAGAAACATCTTAGGTGGCTGTTCCATTTTGTAAGATAATGGGTAGGTATGGTGTTGACTGGTTAATGGGACAGAGGATGAATATTTGCTCACATTCAGAATTGCCAAAGGATACAACTAGCAGTACTGCAGGATAAGATATATCGCACAGATGAAATGAATTGTGGGGCCTCCTACGGGGACTCTGGGACAATATTACAGACAAAAAGGGTACATAAGTGCTAGCTTCCTACTAGAGCAGCTGCTGGATACTATTAAGTCTCATTCCTGGTCCAAATGTGGCAGTTGTTATTTCTTTGGGATGCATTAAATTTATGACTTGGCCCTCCAGCTGTTTTGGGACTACAACTCCCATCATCCCTAGCTAACAGGACCAGTGGTCTGGCCATGCCTGGTCTAAATGCTTTATTGCTATCTGTTTGCCTGAGTAGGGAGGGCGGGGGATACATTCTAAGTGTGCTCAATAGTATGTATTGACAATGTGGTAGTCGGTTATTCAAACAAATTTATTACTGTCTTGTGAGCTTCCTTCTGTGCTTAGAGAGCTACTCAAGAAAAGAGTAAGCAAAGATCATTTTCTTTACTGCTGGCAAACCCACAAGTGACATTTACCTTTTGCCAAGATTAATGAATATAACAGGAGTGATTAATCTGTAGGGCCTGTAATCAGTTTATAAATATAAGAGAGCATAAAAGAAATTAGATACTTGTCTTAGGAGAAGGAATAACAGATAGCAGTGTCCCTTAAGAGGGACGAAAAGAACATTTAAGTTAGATATTACAGAATAACAGGACAATGAATACTGCAACACAAATAACTTGGGTACAGAAAAAATACTAAGGCCCTACCACTGAGGATAAAAGGATAAAATATGCCTTCTGCAGCACCTGTACGATGTGAAAGTGTGATCATTTCACTGTCTGGACACAAGATTTGCACAGTTACAGCCTTCACTGCAATATAACTCATGTGATAAGCTATTATTATTACTACAGGTCCTCTCAGCAGGAATCTCATGATGTAGCCATAGGGCAAAGCTATCTTGTCTTAACTGGTCTTTAAAGATACTGTACTTTTCCGTGTATAACACGCCCCCTATTATGGGGGGCTGAAAATTAAGAAAAGGGGCGATTTGGGGGGGAGGATTGCCCAGAATTGTTGAGCTTAGGGGGGGCAGAGTTGTTGAGCATTTTGGGGGGGGGGGGAAATGCCAAAAAATCGCTCACCCACCAGACCAACAATGCCGCTCGCACACATCGCCAAATCAACCAATCCTCTGTCCCAATGCCGAAAAAAGCAGCACATCGGCTGCCCAATTGCCACAGTGACAGCCAATCAACACCAGCCCTTGCCGCAGCCACCAATAACAATCTCCAACTAGCAGCAACCAATCTGATATCCCCACAATGCACACTACCCTTGTATAAAACGACCCCTAATTTTGAGTAAAAATACATAGTCTTATACACAGAAAAGTACGGTAATCCAGATTTATCTAGGCATCAGAATGCTAAACCCATCCACATTGTCCATCTTGTTTGTCACCCAAGTCTTTGATTATCAATAGATATCAGAGAAGGTGCTATTATTACTTAGAACAATGATACTACAGTGGTGCCTCGCAAGACGAAATTAATCCGTTCCGTGAGTCTCTTCGTCTAGCGGTTTTTTCGTCTTGCGAAGCAACCCTATTAGCGGCTTAGCGGATTAGCGCTATTAGCGGTTTAGCGGCTATTAAAGGCTTAGCGGCTATTAAAGGCTTAGCGGCTATTAAAGGATTAGCGGATTAGCGGCTAAAAGGCTATTAGCGGCTTAGAAAAAGGGGGGGAAGCGGGGGGGAAATTGGAACACTTGCAAGACGTTTTCGTCTTGCAAAGCAAGCCCATAGGGAAAATCGTCTTGCAAAGCAGCTCAAAAACGGAAAACCATTTCGTCTAATGGGTTTTCCGTCTTGCGAGGCATTCGTCTTGCGGGGCACCACTGTAAAGGGTTAGGGCAAGGCTTCCCCCTAACTGGTGCCCTGCAGATGTTTTGGACTTCATCATCAATGGCTGTGCTGTCTGATTACAGATAACAGCAAGAAAATGCTAATAAACTTTGTGACATTGATTTTTATCCTTTCCTTGGCGGGGGGAAAGCAATAGGGTATTCTACTCAAAAGCCTAAAATATAACTCTTTACAAAGGCATTATATAGAACTAATTTCCTGTTTGTAATGAACACAGAAGAGGAAATGAGTTAATACAGCAAATGAAATCAAGCACTGCTGAGAGTATTCATTTTCTTCTACCACTAAGGTCATGAGTTTGTTATTTTGTCTTGAAGTCAACAGATTTTTCATTTATCTCTCAGGTTCAATATCTGGAAAGTTTTGAAAGTAGGATATAGAAATTTAGTAGCGTGCTTTTAGCCTCCTTTTGAAAACTGAGAGAAACAAATACTCATATGTCCACACCCCTACCCTATTAACTTTTCAGTTCTTCTCTACATTGTAACCTCCAGCACTGCTCCACTTGTAGATAATTTTAAATTATTTCTCCACTAAGTGTCAAAATGTACTGCTTAGCTGAACACCAAAGGAAAGGTCACTTATAAATAACAATAGGAGAAATTGAATTCAGTTAGCTTTTAAAGCCAAATTAATCAAATTCACACTCATCTGAATTTTGCTGTGCAGTTCTCCAACCAAAGTTTACAAAAATGCATATATTAGAAAGATATGTGTATAAGAATGAATTATCTGTGAAAGCATACAGAAACACATTATATTAGTTAAAGTTGCTTTTAAAAATCTGTACATTAGTCAAAACTGCACACAAAAATACAGTGGTGCCCCGCAAGACGAATGCCTCGCAAGACGGAAAACTCGCTAGACGAAAGAGTTTTCCGTTTTGGAGGTGCTTCGCAAAACGAATTTCCTATGGGCTTGCTTCACAAGATGACAATGTCTTGCGAGTTTCTGCTGGTTTTTTTTCCTCCCCCCCCCTTTTCTAAGCCGCTAAGCATCTTATCAGCTGATCCGATCAGCAGATAAGCCGCTAAAAGCCGCTAATAGCGCTAATCCGCTAATCCGTCAATGGGCTTGCTTCGCAAGACAAAAAAACCGCTAGATGAAGAGAATCACAGAACAGATTCTTTTCGTCTTGCGAGGCACCACTGTATGTTTAGGAGGATAAATTTGCCTACTAAATTTGCACTAAAATGCTAAAGAATTTTCATGAGGATTAAAAATAAATAAATCACAAATTGCTGCAGAACTGAAGACTGGAAAAAAATGAGAAGCTTAAAGAATAAAAAATGACAGATCCTTTCATTCCAAGTTATGATTATCTGTAGCTCACATAGCACAGACATAATTCAGTGTCTTACCCCAGTACATGAGTCGACCAAAAAACTACTGGGTTAACAACTAGTATTCCCTTTTCACTTCACTTTAGATACAAGAGTTTAACTATATATTAGTAATATAAAATGCTGTCAAATACGAAACACCATTGCGTAGCAACTATGAGATATTTTCAAATATACCCATATCAAATATCAACAGATGTCATGAGCAATATTTCAGTTCGAGAAATATTTACAAAGTCAACTTCACAACCTACTGTTTCTGTCCAATATCCCTTTCCCTATTATTTTTAAATTTTGCTAAACTGGGAGCAAGACAAAACAAAACATCTCAGTAAAGACAAAGACAAACATGACCAAGAAACAGCAACATGGCTGCTGACAAAACAGCAAATGTTATTATTGTGAATTTATAGTAAGTTGCTGCTTAGACTGCTTTGACCATATTTATAATTAAATGGTCCATAAACAAACAAACCATTAGTGTGAATTAGTTTTATTTCTTTTTAACATGCAGTGGTTTAGGGCTGGGTGAGGTATGTTGTACACAGCAGGAACAGCAAAAGAAGACTCTCCTGTTCTTTTATTTCTGTGGAAATTCAGCATTTTAGCAGCAAAGGCCTATTTTGTATTAGTTAGGATTCAAGCCAATATTGACATTACATCTTACAAATGGCTATTTTCATAGAATCATAGAACTGTAGAATTGGAAAGTACCCAGAGGATCATCTAGTCCAACCCCCAGCATTCCCATATTATGGTATGCAAGCTATACAAACTGTGACCTTAGGAAGAAAAGATGGAGCAAATATAGTTTTGTGATAAAAGTACAAACTAAGAACTTCAGAGTCCTGGTATGAAGTTTTGCCAACGGCTTTCTATTTGAGCTGTGCCTCATTTGTCAACTTTGTCATGGAGCAACTTAGTACTTCTTCTATTCTCCATTTTGCATAATTAAATGAATGTCCAGTCTTCAAAAGACAACCTCAGTCTTCCAGTAATTTTGGTTAACTCAATTTCAACCATTACCGCTAGACGCTACCAAATAAAAGTATTTACTCCATGAGCAGTGGCTTGTCCTACAGTGATCCTTAAAGTGTCACTTTATCCTATGTTCATGTTAAAGGCGTAACACCTATAACATACAACAAAGCTTCATTTTCAAATGCTGTAACAATTCAAAGATAATATTGTTGCTACAGTTTTGTGTGGATTCTATTGTTCTCTTGCTGTTTTTTCAGCTTTATATTTTTCAGCTATCTTTTGCAAGTTGCCACAAGCATATGGGAAAATGGAACAGCCATTTTTTAAAAATAAATTTTTACTTACCTTGAATCTAGAAATATCAGTTTTAGATCTAGGCTTGCTCTGAACATAAACATGTTACTATGGAGTTTGATCTCAGTGATTGCACTCGGAGGTAATGATTGACCTACAGCAACCAGCCCCACAATTTGGTAACAGGTATCATACAAAGACATATCCAACATGTACTGACGTATCTTCAAATAGCCACTGCAGTGGATCACCTGGTATAATATGGGAGAAAAAAGGTACAGTTATGAAGGGGAAACGAATGACTAAGATGGCCTCTTGACAATACTGTTCACCTAAAATCTCCAGGATATTTTCTCTCTCTCTCTCTCTCTCTCTCTCTCTCTCTCTCTCTGTGTGTGTGTGTGTGTGTGTGTGTGTTTCCTGAGTAGTCTTTTTACAGGTGAATTGATAATTTTAAAGCAGAAGTCAACATATACCATGTATTGCATGCCAACACTATATGACAATTAAGCTGACTTTAAATTGCAAATATCTTGACTCAACATTCTCTAGATGCATTCAGAGTATCAAATTATTTTTGTGGCCCTCTGAATATTTATTATACATTATCTTATTATAACATAATGGTCAATGTGAAATATCCAGATAAAATTTGATTTCCTTTGCATAAACCTAATTAAACATGCATACACACAAATTTAAATTATACATTTGATCAACCTATGTTGAAATGCACACACAGAACACTGTTTAGTGTTTGTACTGAAGTCTTGCCATAAACAGTTATTGGCTTGGAAGGAGGGAGGCAGAGATGAGTGGTGACAGAAAGACTGACAGAAACTGAAAGACAGTAGGATTGTGTCCCATCCCCTGGGGTTGCCAACATGGAGTCCACAGGTCCTAGTAAATAATCTGCTCAAAAATCTGCAACGCATGAGAGTCTGTTTGCTCTTTCAGCTCAGCTCCTGTTTGCACTGGTTTGGCCTCTCCTACACTGACCACACTCTATTAAACATGCCCACATTTCACTTGAATGGACACACACCTATTCTGAACAAAGAGAGGTGCAAAGAACTTCTTTCTATGAGCAGTACGGCAGTTGCTGGGGTAGATGCCTTTTTCCACACTGATGTGACAGAGGGGACATGCACACACCATTTGGTAGTCCTGAGTCTTTTTCTGCTCTTTTAAATGTGGGCGAGTTATGCCACACACCCTAGAGCAGCCATTTTATGCCACCCACACCATGTTAGTCATTTTGTGGTTGGCTCTCATGGCATAATTCAGCACAAAAAGATGTGAGTGTGGAAGCACTGCACATGCAACTGGAGACATGCCTTTTTCAGAGTTTGTGATTGTGCAGACAGAGCCTATAGCCATACCATCAGTATATGAATAGGCTCGTTCACATGGCATGCTGAACCTTCATAGGAGTAGAAGCAATTCCATTCACTTCTCCACATGCATTCATGATTCATTATAATGTGTAGCCTATGCATATTTACTCAAAAGTACATTCAGTGAGTTTAGTGGTCTCAATAACATGCACATGCAGAGGCTTCCCACCTTCACCTCCTCACATTCACTCAAGGAGAGAAGAGGAGGAAGAACTGCTGTGCAATTTCCACCTTCAATCCATCTGATCCTCAGAGTTTTCAGTTATCCTTGCAAACAAGCCATTTGCTATTTGCTGTGGCAGAAGCTGCTTTCATAGAGGCTGCTGATGCAGCAAACAAATGACAGCCAAAACCGTTGCAGACTGGATTTGGGGTTGGCTTCTCCCGGGACATAGCATGAGGTAGCAAAGGAAAACACGCAACACTATGATTGTTTACTTGGGAATAAGCCCCAATGAATTCAGCAAAGCCTTCCTTTTGAGTAAACATGCACAGTATTAGGCTATAAGCTTTACTGCAAAGCATTTGCATGTCTGCACAAGAGGCTGTGGATCTGGAAGAAGGGAATGGAGAGGGGAGAGGGAGGGAGAGAGAGAGAGAGAGAAACGTGCATGGTGGATGTGCGGGGGAAACGGAGATTGCCCAACAGTCCAATTAGTCAAAGGAGAAGGTACAAAATACACTGGAGTTTACCTGCCTAAATAAGTTCTTTGTTTAATTTCCATATTGCCCCATAGAGAAGCATTGTGGGTGGTTCACAATAAGAAAGAGCTTTACAGAGCAAAACACCGTAGCAAGCTGTATGATACCAGGCCAGACCATTTGCCTATCTTGCCCAGTAACGTCTACCATGACAGACAGAAGTTACCATGGGTCTCTGGCAGAGGTCTTCCCCATCACTTGCTACCTAATCTTTTAACTGGAAATGCTATTGAGAGAACCTGTGACCTTCTGTACACAAAGCACTGAGCTATGATCCCTCCCCCAAAGCAAGACAAAATATCCAGTTTTAGATCTAACTCAGCTAATAGGCCCTTTGCAATAAAGGAAGGTTTTCCCTGGCCCCCTCAAAGGTAGTAAGAATAGTACAATACAAGCCTCCTTGGAAGCAAAGTTCAATCACTGGGGAGCCTATGGCAATAAATGCTATTAATCAGAGCTGTACTGAATCTTCACCTGTGAAGTTTTAAAAAAGAGTGGAGTGTTGCACATGCACTCATTGCTTATCTTTTTTGCATACTGTTCTTAGGTGCCTCTTTTCCCGATCTGCCACTTTAGTGCCTTTTTTAAAAATGGAATCCCAGACACATACAGCATGAGGATGTCAGAGAGACAGTCAACTTTGGCTTCATGGTCATGAAGCTATATCAGAATGATGTCTTCCTGACTGCATTTTGAATAGTCAAACATTTTTGCCATGTTTCACAAATCCACACATACCACCAAAAAAGAGTGAAGGCAAGTTTCATGATGGGGGGGGGGGATTATTACTGACTCCCTTCCATTTTGGCTCAGCCCTAGCATCAGTGTCACAGATATTACTGTATATTACTGTAAAATATGTGTTTGCTTTAAGGCAAGCTTCTATAATTAAAACCTGTTGCCCTGCAAAGATGGCAAAAATCTAAGCACTTTACCTTGTAACCACTACATGTTAGTCCTGCATTCCGTTTGGCCAAAACACACTTCATTCGCAGAAAAAAAGATCTCTCTATTTCATACTCTGAAAACAAAATACAAATGTTTCAAGACTCTTTACAATATTCCTTTTGCCATTTTAACATAGTTTTTAATATTAAACCTGTAGTGCATTTTTTTAGTTATGCTTACAAACATGAAGCATGAATATGAAAGTGATAATTAGAATGCTTGCTAAGCCATTATTTGTCACAGGCCTCATGATTTTAAGCATCCCTCAAAACCATGAATTTATTTATTTTAAACATTTTTAGGCCAGTTTCTGTACCATGTTCTCTGAAATGCCATCATTCTCTCAGAAGTATCAATTTTTACATTTCAGAATAAACATTTTACATACTTTTAAATATCCAATGACTTCCTTTCTTCTCCTTCCATGGTTCATTTTACTTATCTTCCATTCCTGCATATTTTACTATACCCAATTAAATCTGTTCTCTATTTTTACATTGTTCAAACATTAATCACACTGATGAATTTATCTTAATGCTGCCAGTGTTTTCAGCTGCGTGCAATTATTTTCCATATATTCAATAAATATTTTCCACTCTTCTTTAAATATGTGTTCTTCTTGTTCTCTTATTCTATGTGTTAAGCCTGAAGTTCTGCATATACTAGCATCTTACGTAGCCAATCCTCTTTACCTGGGACCTCACTCACTTTCCATTTTGATGCTCACAATACTCGAGCCGCTGTTGTTGCATGCATAAAAAAACTTTTCTGACATCTGGGAATTTCTGTATGAATTATTCCCAATAAGAAGGACTCCAGTCTTTTCGGGAAGGTTATTTTAAACATTTTTTTTCAACTCATTATAAATCATTTCCCAGTACTAATTTACTTTTTTACATGTCCACCACACATGAAAAAAGTCTTTCCGTTTCCTTACATTTCCAACACATATCTGAGTCTACTTTATACATCTTAGCCAACCCATTTGGAGTTAAAGACCATCTATGGATCATTTTCAAATAGTTCTCTTTGAATGAATAACATGCATGAAATTTCAGATTATTTTTCCAAAGTTTCTCCCAGAGGTTTAAATCTATATTGTGTCCTTTATCTATTGCCCAGTGTGTCATTGAAGCTTTAACTAGTTCATCATTCATTTCCCAGTCTATTAAAAAGTTATATATTGTGTACAAAGGTTTATCCTTATTTTGTAACAATTCTCTTTCAAATTGTGAGCTTTGGTCCAAAAGTATCCACACTTTGAGAATGAGTTCACTATTAGAATAAAGGTAAAGGGACCCCTGACCATTAGGTCCAGTCGTGGCCGACTCTGGGGTTGCGGCGCTCATCTCGCTTTATTGGCCGAGAGAGCCAGCGTACAGCTGCCGGGTCATGTGGCCAGCATTACTAAGTGGCTTCTGGCAAACCAGAGCAGCGCATGGAAACGGCGTTTACCTTTCCGCCGGAGCGGTACCTATTTATCTACTTGCACTTTGATGTGCTTTCAAACTGCTAGGTTGGCAGGAGCAGGGACCGAGCAACGGGAGCTCACCCCGTCGCGGGGATTTGAACCGCCGACCTTCTGATCGGCAAGTCCTAGGCTCTGTGGTTTAACCCAAAACGCCACCCGTGTCCCACTATTAGAATAGAATAGGTCAAAATCAGCACGTTTAAATTAACTGGAAGGTAGTGTAGCCATTTTAAAACTCCAATGTGACCAGCCCCACTGTTACATTATGCAGTAACCATAGTTTCTGAACAGTCCTCAAAAGGTGTCCCACATGATGCAGGACGTTGCAATACTCTAAATGCATACATGGAGAACTGTGGTCAGGCTATCTTCGTTGTTGAGAAAGATAGCAGTTGGTGTGCAACCGTTAGCAAATGAAAGGTGCTTCATGCCACAGAGGTCACTTGGGTCTCTGAGGCTAACACCTCCATATTGGGAACCTGATTTTTCAGGTGGAGTACACTATCACCTGACAACAAACAGAACTTCTACCGCTTCACCTAACTATAACGAACAAGAGAAATTGAGCTTTATGCTATCAAAATATTGAGAACACCCCAGTCAGTAGATTTATATAGATGCTGTTCAACATGTGGAATAAAACCTGAAGAACACCATAGCATAACTCCCAATAAGCAGCCTTATAGTTGATCATCAAGGGAGCAGGAGCCCACAACATTATACACCAATTTCCACCAGCCAACCAGTTCATCAAGATATCATAGTGGATGGTACTGGACACCTCTGAGAGGTACAGGAAAATCAATAGGATTGCAATTTCTTACTCTCTCCTGACAAAGGAGGCACCACGGTGATCAAAGTTTCTGTGCAAACCCTAACCAAAAATGGATTTAGATAATCAGTGTCATTCAAGGGTGTCTGGAGTTGCGTGAACACCTTGTCCCCAAAAGGTACATTGGTAATTGGCAGGAAGCTGGCACAATTGTCTGGGTCCAGCATAGATTTTTTGATGTTGACAGAAAACTGCCTTATTTAATGTAGCAAAGACAACTATCTCACAAAGAGATGTTCATTTCATTATCTTTGGATTATTTCTGAATATTTAGGTGTTTGAAACTTATGGTCAGAATGTCACATTGGAGCACAGGGCTCCAAAGTATATTCCATTGTTAAAAAATGATTTTAATAATATAATTTTATTTGCAATTAAGATGCTTTATTTAAATGCAGAATTATACTTCCCTTAGTAACTTCCCAAACCCCCTTGATGAGGACTTCCACATTCCAACAAAGTGAGAAACAGTGTGATCCTGTGCATGTCGACTCAGAAGTAACTTCACCAAGTTCAGTAGAACTTGCTCCCAGGTAAGTATACAATGACAGCCTAAATTTATTTCCTATGGATTAAGAATTCGACATTTTTGGGCTGCTTCCACCAAATTAAGGCATTTACATGCTTTCACTTTCTTCCATGTAACATTCCTACATGGAAAACAATAGTTCTTCACAACAAACAGCTTACAAATATGAACAATACACATGTAAACTCACTAAAAATTGACTTTATGACATCTGTACTAGGATCCAACCATATCCTTACTGGTTCTGCTAGAAATTAGAGCAAGATACTAATTCTCACCTTCCATATTCTTTTCTGGACATGTTGGAGGCACATGGATACTTAGCCCTTGCGCAAATATTTGAGCACCCTACATCTACGCACAACCTGCTACCTCCTGCTGACTGCATTCATTTTTTCTTTCCTCAAGGACCTGTGCCACACAGAGCACATCCTTGCTAGCTAGACAATTGCAATAAGCTGCCTGGTGAGAGATCATAGAATTGTAGAGATAATGCAGCTCCATACAGCTAGCAGGTTGATATCCCCTGCAGACAAACTACGAGAGAGACAAATGACCTACCCACCTATCCTTGAATTGCTTGAGGATTTTGTTTGGTCTTCATTTTTAAGCAAACTGACTAGATTTGCACTTACCAGACTAATACGTGGATCAGAACGCAGTTATCCTTCTGTTTTCATACTTCTCCCATTTTGCAATACAGGTATCAGCTCAAAAAATGTACCAAAATGCACACAAAAATGTGTATTTTAGGATAAAATGCGTTCAAAATGTGTCTTTTATAAAAATAATAATACATTAATGTGATTATTTTTGCTTTTAAAAAATTGCAGATAGTTGCAGAAACAGATTTATGATCATATGTGAACCAACACAAACCAGAAACGTGTTGATCCATCCCTAATCTATAGATAGCAAGAAGTTTCCCAAACCTATGAAGCTATGTAACTCCTGAGCCACCCAAGAGCTAGGTTCATAAACTAAAAAAACACACAAATCTATTGGCCTAACACCTATAAAATCCTGAAGATCTATCTAACTAGCTGACTTAACATACAAAACATGAATATGTAAGCCATACCTTTACTTCAACACATTAAGTAAAAGATGACCTTAGAATAACAAACTAGAAAATCTTTTTCTGCAAGGTGTCTCATAGTCTGCTACATTTTTTTCCGAGTCAGCAGCTGCAGCAATCTAACTGGTAGATAGAGACCCTTGATGCTATAGCCTACATTCTGAGAAAGAGCAGCCAATCTAAAACACACTTAGGAAACATGGCCACAGTTGAAACCTTGAGACTTTTAAACCTCTGCAGGATCAGGATCTCAGCATCTTTGTCAATTGTTTAGCAATAAATCCACTTGAATGATCCTGCCACTGTTTTTGTTTTGTTTTGTTTTTTGCACTGTATTCTCACCCAGCTGCTACTGCTGGCCCTTAAATAATCATTGTCAAATAACTAAATTTCCGTTGAAGAACTGTCAACTCACTGAGTCTTCTAAGAACATATACCTGCTGCTTCAAGTTAAAGGACAAGTAAGGTAAAAGGTAATGGACCCCTGGACGGTTAAGTCCAGTCAAAGGTGACTATGGGTTGTGGCGCTCATCTCGCTTTTCAGGCCAAGGGAGCCAGCAGACAGCCTTCTGGGTCATGTTGCCAGCATGACTAAACCACTTGTGGCGCAACGGGACACCATGGAGAGTGCCAGAGCTCACATGGATTCGAACTACTGACCTTCCGATCAGCAAGCCCAAGAGGCTCAGTGGTTTAGACCACAGCACTATCCACGTCCCTAAAGGACAAGTGAGGGGTAGTGGGAGTTATGACAAAAGGAGTATGTATGGGAAGGAAACCCATCCTTTTCCTTGAATAGCTCCAATACTAGAAGTACAGCACAGAGAAAACCTCTTAAAGGAACGCAGAGAGATAAGGATGAGGAAGGGAGGTTTTCCTCCACACCCTGCATGCTCCTTGTCATGGAAAACCTCCCTGCCTGCTTTATAACTAAACCAGTAAGTTCATGTGCAACGACACACACACACATACACCTACCAGGCGCTCAGATTAGTAGCTTTGCAAATTCAACCAGAAAGCAAAACAAGAAACCCAGTCCAGAATTTCAAGCAACATTCCCCTTTGCCGCCTGGGGTTTAGGTCTTCCTTAGGAGATCCCACTCCAAGAAGGAGAGCCACATTCCAAACATCTCAAAGTTTGCTAAACAAATATTACAGCTAACTTAAATGGTCAGTTTACTACTCCCTACCTCAACACCTATGGTTTTTTTTAATTCCCCCCAGTGCAAATTGAGCCATCCTGGGAGTGGCTTGCAGATAATAATAGTATTTGATCCTCTAGGCTGCTACTACTCAAACCATTTCTAGCCACAAAAGCTTAATTATTGGTGGCTGGAAAAACATCTGTTCTGTTTGAATTACAGTCATACCTCGTGTTGCGTTCCACTCTTGTTATGGACTTTCAGCTTACGAACACAACAAACCTGGAAGTGTTTGCTTCCGGGTTCTCCGCCTGCACATGTGCAGAAGCGAACTGCGTGCTTCAAGCATGCGCAGAAATGCTCGATCGCACCGTGCACATGCGCAGAAGAGGCGCTCTAGTTGCAGACTTTTCGGGATGCAAACGGCACCCCAAAATGGATTAAGTCCACAACTAGAGGTACCACTGTATTAAGCACTTTTAAAAGAAAATTTGCAAATAAAACTCTAGCCAGTATTTTCCAGATACATGGCCTGCTACTGGACAATGTGTGATACTTAATGAATTAAAACCAAAGGGATAATTCATCTTCATGTGTAGCCACCATCAGAGAGGCGACGAATGATGTGTTCCTCCTTTCCCTCTTGGAGACCATGTACTGGCCATTACTCAGAGCAAAAGGCCAGCATGGTTCTAGTGTATCCAGACCTTCTGCACTATTCCAATGTAATGGCTGGTGCATATATGACAAAGAGGAGGAAGGAAAGAAGAGACATTTACCAGGCCTTATAAGAAACTCTCCACATGTGACAAAAGAAATCATGCCCCACGTCATTTGTATACCTTTGTCTTACCCATACATCAAATAGATTGCTGATACTTTGAAGATCAGACAATCCAGATATTAAGAGAGAACATAAAACAGACTCACCTAAAGCCACATATTTATTTACATTCAGTTTGAACTGAGATGCCAATTATCAAATACACATTAAAGATAAAATACTCATTTGATCTCGTCAATGGAATTTCAAATAAGTGAATTGTTCTTGTTTTAATCAAGTATGTATCTTAAATTATCCCATTTTCCTGGAAATTCAAAGACAACATGTCCAACTTCAAAAAAGATTTACAAATATGTCCTATGGACATTTAAATGGTTTGCTCTGCTATACGTCATGGTATTAAAAAAGGAGGCAGTGGCTATTTTATGTAATGAATTTGTGCTTGTACATTCAGATTGCACATGACTATTTAACAAGATACTTTAGCCCCTTCTGTGAAATTATATTTAGCTTTCATGCAACCCTGAATCATCCCTGAGGTGATGGAATGAAATCAATCTTACTTGCTCTCTCCCATTTCTATGTGTTTTGAAGAAGGATCACATAAAACTTCAGAATGTTTTGTTTGTTGCCCAAATGGCCACAAAGCATTTTTCACAACTCTATACCTATACCCCACCCCACCCCTAAGAGGTGCCCCCTCCCCCACCTGTGCCCCCCCAGCACCTCCAGGTCTTTGGGTTGGCTCTTCCAAGACGCCCTTGTTCACAGAGCAAAGTAATTTATTATTTCATAACTGTAGTCTACAACTTAAAGTTTCATCACTGTGAACAAACCTAATATTGCAACTAGATATGCTGAAGAATGAAGTTTTAATATTATTTTCACAATTTGGAATGAGATGAAAGATGCTACATCAATATAGCTAGATACAACACTTGGCCAGGAACCCTTTTTACATTTGTAAATTTCAGTGGATTAAGTGTTAGCATGTTAAGATCAGCACTACACCTCATCATCCTTTTTACTTGTATATGGTCATATCATATGGAAGTACCTTGTAAGAGATGAGGATGAAGAGGCTGGTGAGCTGTTAGAACCGCTGTCATTTCATCATGGTCTGATGGATGTATATACTCATAAATGCTATTACCGGTGAGTTCCACCTGTCAAGAATATATTGAAAACATTCAGAACTATAGCAGATTTTTTTTCCATTTAGTATTATTTTTCAGAGGTCTCTTGTATGTAATATACATATGATTTACAAATACCCCACTGCATTTCTAACACTCCTATCGTCTTCCTGGACCAAAAGCAGCTATCAACCAATAGCCATGATCTACAAGTTGTTTTGTCTTATCATGAGCAAAAAAGGTTCAATTGCAGCATACATACATGACTTGAAGACTGTGATCTATGTAAATACTAATTACACCAAAAAAGTATTCAGTATGACCCTACTTTGAGCTCTAGATTCAAACAGTTGTTGCTGGAGGAGATAACAATGAAATAGAATGTTTAGTTCCCGTGATTTTTCACAATGAAAAAAACCTCTAAGTGGCATAACCCCCTTTTAAAAAATGTGTGATCAAAGCTTGGCTGGAGGGTGGTAGGGGAGAAATGAATAGCCCCACTCATTTCTCAAAGGCTAATCAGAGTTTGGTCTTTTCCTAAAGGACTATGCTCACACAGCCCTGGCAGTGTGGCTGTTACATTGAGCTTGGGAACAGTGTATACATCATCCATTTGCACTCCTGATTCCTCAAACAATTGACATAGCTAGCTTTTCTATAAAGGTGAATTCACACCTTATGCAAATTTTACCATTTCAGTTAGCATTTAGTAGGTTAAAACTGCAAAACAGTCCTTTTTATCATGGTCTGGATAAGCTATTAAGAGTCACAGGTTCAACCGTTTCTTCCTGCTCTCCTCTTCCACCAATTAGTAAACTCCATGAGACTATAATTCTGATTGAGTTCCAACCAGAATTAGGACATTTAGGGTTGGAATGAAAAGCAGCTTTAACAAGTTTGTGAATTAGACTTCACAGTTCTCAGTAGTTAACTAGTTAACAACAGGTCTAAATTTAAATATGTGGTTGAACTCATGTGTTTTCTACAAGCATGTGCCTTGCTTTACTGAATTAAGGCATAGATTCATTTAGAGATTGGAATCTCAACCAATTTAAAGTTTTAAAAGCTGTCCCTCAGTACATTTTATAAGCCAGAGAATGCAGTCTTTCATCTGGCTAACAGCTATGTGAATGCTTATTAATGTTTACCAAATGTATACACAATAGCTATGTGAAAAATTCAATCTTGTCCTGTGGGCCTTCATTCCAGTTTTGAGGAAACAAGTGGTATATAAGCAGGGGCAGATCCACCCACATGGAAACAAGTAGTAGTATCAGTTTGTATCTCTGTGTCCTTTCCAAGAAGGAAGAATTATCCTGAATCAGACCTAACATAACACAGCTCTCTGTTTCTAGCTTTGTTGGGAGAGAGGCTGTAAAGGCAAAGAGGCAGTGTTTTACCCAAAGCCATTCTTCCAAAATATATTTTCCTACTTATTGTTCTCAAAAGGAAAAGGGGGTAAAGAAAGAAGGTAGAGTATTGCAGACAGGAGAGTGAAGGAGGCAACACAGTTTGCACAATGAACATTTTTAGGGAGTGAAGGATAGAAACTGGAAAGGGGAAAAGGTGGTTTGAAAAGGCAGAATAGGCAGCTATAGTAGAAATTAGAGACAGAAAGAACTTGGGGAAGGGTAGAACAGACATAGTCATACCTTAGTCTCTTAACAAGGCATCGCATGTATAGAATTACCTCTTTACCTATACAGTATTGGCGCACAGAAAAAGTGAGGGGAATCCTCTCCCCAGAATACCAAAACAGTCAAAAGTTTTTAAAGAGTGCTCCTATACCTCACATACCTCCTTGCCATGCCTGCATTTAGGGATCTGCTACTACTAACACAACTAGTTGCTTTCTTTTACTCTATTTTTTCCACCAAAGAACTCCCTCATTCTAGTGGTGTCTGCTTTCATCTGAGAGTCTCAGAGAAAAGCAGATGTCACCAAAGCAGAGCACTTTTGAAAAGAAATGAGAAGTTACTTTTAAAAATAGCTAGAAAATTGGTTTTTACTGTGTAGGCAACTCGAGAATAAGGTGTCATATCAGGGACAAGTCTAGTAAGAGGTCTTTTCTAATCACAGAAAAGAAAATTATTTCAAAAGGTCCAACAATGACAAAAATGGTCCTGCAAAAAACCTTAGTGCCCAATTGTTAATTGCCTCTGAGGAAACGGCAAGCAGGTTGCTTCTGCTGCCTTGCCCTTCCCCTCTTAGTGGTGCCTAGGCAATACGATTCCAGACTCTACCTCAGGTCCCTTGCCCTATCAGTGAGTTCATAAATAGTTACATACCATTCTTAAATCTTTTTTAAGATAAATAACAATCTGTCTCTAATTAATAAAAGTCCAAGCAAATATGTGGATCTTCGCTCAAGGCTACAAGGAGAAGCCTACAAAATGAAGCTGGCAAGCGAATACTGACCCACCATGCACTTTAAGGCCCACATGGGAGCATTCTGTAAGAGCCACTCCACACATGAAAATAAACACCCTCTTTACTGTTTACTGAATCAGCAGTACTTCACACAGGTTTCAGGGGGGGAAAACATTTCCATGATAGTGGGAACATCCAGTGTTGATAAATGGCACAATCCTCTACATCAGAAGGAAATCGCACTGAGTTTAAGTGGTATATGATTGCAACCTAAGGTTGCTAAATAATAACTTTTCAAACCATTAAACATGGGCTAATTACAAGTTTTGGGCACAAATATTTCAAAATGCTGTATCACATCCCAATTCAGCTTGCTAACAGAAATAGAATTCCTTTATTCTAAACACATGTACTTGAAAGTAAATCCCATTGTTTTCAGTTGAACATACATTTAAGAAATTGTTAGTTACCTTTAAAATGAACAAATGTAACAGTGCCCTAAAACCCCAAACACTAACGTTTGAGCAGAACAGTAGTAAACCTGGTTTTATGAGTTCTACCATAAACATATAAAACGCTTTACTGAAAAGGCCACAAGGCTGGCAAAACTCAAGAAAAATTGCCTGAATTCCATGTGAACACTCATAAATCTGCTCCCTTTTTATTTTTTCCTAAAGCACATTTACTATAAAACTCAGGTTTCCTCTGTTTTCACAGCAGCTAACACTGCAAGTGGAGAGGCTGCTGTTGCACTCAGTTCCTGCTTGTGGACTTCCTATAGGCATCTGGTTGGCCACTGTGAGATGGATGGGCCTTTGGTCAGATCCAGCAGTTCTTATATTCTTACTGCATACAATTCAAAACACAGACTGGAAATTTCCACTTTCTCCCCAGAGATCTATACCACTGCTCTGGCCAATGGCCATTTGCAACAACACCCAGCTAGGAATAGGCAGCACTTGCTATAATTGTATGATAAGTGGACTATGCTGTATCCAGCTTCCAGGGGGCTTTAGTAGCACAAGGGAGAGTAGAGTTAGCAAAGCACTTTTGTGGACTGCATTCTTAGTTTCAAAATGCATATAAGTAACAAGCAAAATGCAAAGTTTTTCCTTTACAGTGATAAGCTGTGTGAATTATTTAACTTAAAAAAAAAAACTAAAATCAATTCAAAGGAAGAACATCATCATTCAATAGGGGGACAGAACTTGCTCCTACCTGTGATAAGCCTAGATGAACAGAAGCAGTTTCTGAGATATACATTATTTTGCCATCAGATGCTACCACAAAAACAAACCCATCCAGAGTCTGCAAAAGAGAAAGAAATATAATAAAATCTTACCACTTACAATATACAGTCAAGTTGCTTGTGATAATTTTTTTTTATTTCCCCCTACAGAAGAACATATATTTTAAAACATATTACCCAATTTGGCTTGATGAAGACTAGGTTAGGTTGATTAAATATGTGTATCACTTCCCACTAAAACATCCCAAAATGATTTATAAGCAGGTAAAATAAATAATCAAATTAAGTATACAATAATAAAATTAAAACAGATTAAAAACAGATTTAACTGTATTATATAATTGGTGCTGCCCAATTACTATTATACACACACTATAAAAAGTTAAATCTAACTCATTCTCCCCTTACATATGCTAGTTTTACAGCGGCAGCAAATTTAACATTCTCATGTTGATATTGGGTTATTATAGTACTTAGCAAAAATCCTGAGTTCTTATGGGGGAAACCAATCCCAATTAATTGGTAGAAATAACTTATCACTATTTACAGTTTTAATGATTCCTGAGTGATGTTTTACATTCTTCTGACTATTTTTATTAAGAGTTTTGTGTGCACAGAATAATCTGACAAGTGGCTCCTTTGAAACTTGTAATGAAAATGAAAAGAACATGAATGTTTCATAAAATAAGTTTTATGAAACCATAATTTCAAAAATGATAGAAGGGAAATCCCTTGAAAGTTACAACTACCTTATATAATTGTTCACAAGTAATTCTGCAATATGATACTTTGACTGATTTCATAGTTATTGCTTGGGACCTAATATTGCATATTTTAACCAATAAGATAAAATGAAGGCTCGGCAAAAATGTAAGTATATTGTTGTATTTTAAAAACACTAATCCTGATCACATGAGTAAATTTAAATCTGCTTCCAAACACCATTTTGAGGATTTGGGTATGAGTCACAAAAGGAAAGGCATCTCAGTCCCAGAAACATGTATTTGGAAACAAGCTCTGCTGATTTCAGGGAAGAACCTTAATGCACTAGAATACCATTTCATATGCAGCAGGTCCCAGATTTAATCCCTGGCATTGCCTTTTGAAGAATCTCAGGTAGCAAAGTAGGTAAAGTTCAAAAAAGCCTGCCAATCAGAATGGAGCAATGATTTGAGAGAGGTGCCACAGCTGACAGCAGAGCATCAAAGGTCTCAAGTTAAATTGCCAGTTAAAGCATCTCAGGTAGGCAGGCTGAGAAAGACCTCTCTCTGTCTAAGACCTTAGAAGTTACTGCTTATCAGAGGACCAAATGTTCATTAAAACAAAACCCACCTCTACACAAGTGTGATTAGACTATAAGAATTCTCCATATGGAGGGAAAGAGGTCTACATTTGAAAAGGGAAATGTATTTCTAAATACTGTACATAGATAAAACAATTGCCTTTTATATTTACTAGTTCATATTTTAAGATGCTGGAACAAAAGGAAAGTAATAAAAGTCTGCAACAGAGGGGCAAGTTCAATGTTACCCCAATAAAAAATATTCCAAATTATTCTCTGACCTACTCTACTTTTACAGCATGTAATTAGAACCAGATTACTCTTTGGTTTCATTCCCGCCCCCCTTCTTCTGAACATAAACAAAACTTTGTAGCAGTATTAACATGGGGAAGAAATCACTGCTTTCTTAAATAAAACATTGCTTTAAAACATTCCTCATAAACTAGCAATTTGTTCCCCGATGTTATAGTTAGGCTGCATTGGCACTTCCATTAGAAAACCTTACTTTTAGTGGCTCTTTAAATACATGGCACTCCCCTCCCTTCTTTGCTCAAAGGTGAAAGCACACATATTTTCAGTAAAGTAGCTGCATGTCTTAAAACAACATTTATAATTCATAAATAACTGGACATTTTAAATAGTATTACATCATTATTTTGTGTTAAACACAATTTGAAAATAGTAAATTAAGAAGTTGCAGGTATGTTATAAATATTAAATATTGCAAACCATCTCAAGCATAAGAGGTAAGATACACATTTTTAAATAGCTAGCAAATAAATAGATGTCACTAAGCTTCTTACTGTGTGCCAAACTATATTTTTGAAAGATTAATTTATATCACATTTTGTTTAAACATATATTGGACTTGCAGGTTTTGGTGTCTTCGGGTGTCTTCCCGTGTAAGAGTTGGGGTGTCTAGGCGACGTTTCGACGAGGTCTCACTCGTCATCTTCAGGCTGGTGCTTTCGGCTTCACCAGCCTGAAGATGACGAGTGAGACCTCGTCGAAACGTCGCCTAGACACCCCAACTCTTACACGGGAAGACACCCGAAGACACCAAAACCTGCATTCCTGTACCCGTGAAAATCTACGAAAGCATATATTGGACTTTTGTCGACAAATATGTTCTAAAAGTTTTTTTTCTTAAAGTATACACTATTTTTCATGAAGTTGACTTTCTATGTAACAACATTATGACAAATAAAGTATACTTTAAGGATGTGGATTTCTGTTTTCATTAAAGTTACTTTCAAAACAGGTTACATTCCAGCAAAAAGTTCATTATACACCTCATTCTACATTAATGCCAAAGCATTTGTTAATGTATTACAATTATATACACCCCACTATCCAATGGAAATTAGTGAAAATAATGAATAAGATATGGAAACCTTTATCATAGTGTCTGCTTATTCAAGTTTCAGAAGGCCCTGCAAATGTCATCTGCTAGTAAAATGTGGTTGAAAAGTTTAAGAACCAAGGGTGCAACACTAACCCCCTTACCTAGGAGTAAACCCCATTGAATTAAATGGGAATTACTTCTGAGTAGACATGGTTAGAACAGTGGCATAAAGCATAACTCAACCCTTACCTCCTATTTTCAGGGCTACCTTTACCAACATGCAAAAAGGTTACAATAGTGAGTGTAAGATGAATTATA
>NW_028148952.1:165000-170000 GCF_965112155.1 Podarcis liolepis | reverse complement strand
CCGGGTAAGAACCTGGCCCTTTGTATAGAAGCGACAGGCGGGCGGCAGGCAGGCAGGGAGCGTGGACGTTCCCTGCCTGCCTGCCTGCCTGCCTGCCTGCCTGCCTGCCTTCTTCCAGGTAGACCGTGTAAGAAACTGGCCCTTTGTATAGAAGCGCCGGGGAGACGGCAGGCAGGCAGCAGGCAGCATGGCCGCTGCTCTTACTAACAGACCTCCCCCCAGGTAGACCGGGTAAGAACCTGGACCTTTGTATAGAAGCGCCAGGCGGCCGCAGGCAGGCAGGCAGGCAGGCAGGCAGGCAGGCAGGCAGGGAGCATGGCCGTCCCCTGCCTGCCTGCCTGCTTCCAGGTAGACCGGATAAGAACCTGTACCTTTGTATAGAAGCGCCAGGCGGCCGCAGGCAGGCAGGCAGGCAGGCAGGCAGCAGGCCAGGGTGCGTGGACGTCCCATGCCTGCCTGCCTGCCTGCTTCCAGGTAGACCGGGTAAGAACCTGGACCTTCGTATAGAAGCGCCAGGCGGCCGCAGGCAGGCAGGCAGGCAGGCAGGCAGGCAGGCAGGCAGGCAGGCAGGGAGCATGGCCGTCCCCTGCCTGCCTGCCTGCCTGCCTCCTCCCAGGTAGACCGGATAAGAACCTGTACCTTTGTATAGAAGCGCCAGGCGGCCGCAGGCAGGCAGGCAGGCAGGCAGCAGGCCAGGGTGCGTGGACGTCCCATGCCTGCCTGCCTGCCTGCTTCCAGGTAGACCGGGTAAGAACCTGGACCTTCGTATAGAAGCGCCAGGCGGCCGCAGGCAAGCAGGCAGGCGGGTAGGGAGCATGGCCGTCCCCTGCCTGCCTGCCTGCCTGCCTGCCTGCCTGCCTGCCTCCCCCCCCCCCAGGTAGACCGGATAATAACCTGTACCTTTGTATAGAAGCGCCAGGCGGCCGCAGGCAGGCAGGCAGGCAGGCAGGCAGGCAGGCAGGGAGCGTAGACGTCCCCTGCCTTCCTGCCTTCTTCCAGGTAGACCGTGTAAGAACCTGGACCTTTTATTTTAGGAGCGCCCTCGTGTGGCCAGCATGGTAAGGGCAGGGCCTTCTTCTTCTTCTTCTTCTTCTTCTTCTTCTTCTTCTTCTTCTTCTTCTTCTTCTTCTTCTTCTTCTTCTCCTCCTTCTCCTCCTCCTCCTCCTCCTCCTCCTCCTGCTCCTCCTCCTCCTTCGGCGTATCCCTATTGTTGTCAAGATCGTGCGTGCGTGCGTCCGTGCATTCGTGCGGTTGAAATGGGGGATCCGTGAGTGTTTGTGTGTGTGCTGGCATGCCTGCCCGCCCGCCTCCCTCTCCGTGATCTATTTTGGGTCTGTCTCTCCCTCCCGCACCCGCAAGCACATCGCCATGACAAACCACGACATCGCCAAGGGCGGCGTTCGTGGCGACAGCTGCCGTAGACCTCGGTGACTTTGTAGACCGCCGCTTGGCAGCAGAGCAGCAGGTAGGCGATGGAGGAGACGGTTGGGGTGGGGCGGGGCGGGCCTTCGTGCGTACGTGCGTACGTCCTTGCAGGGACGGCAAGGGATCACCCTTGGCGATGTCGTGGGCGGGGGTGGTTTCTTTGGTGTGCGTGTGTGCGCCTTGGAGTGATATTTTGTGTCCATCTCTCTGTCCCTTTCTGTCTCCCCTGCACACAAGCGTGTGCGCGGTCTTCTTGGCTCCTGTGTCTCTGTCTGTCTCCCCCCACACAAGCACATGCTGTGTTTGAGTGTATGCTTAGTGTGAGAGAGAAATTTTCTGCCCTTCTCTGTGTGTGTGTGTGTGTGTGTGTGTGAGAGAGAGAGAGAGAGAGAGAGAGAGAGAGATTTGTGTGTGTGTGTGTGAGAGAGAGAGAGAGAGAGAGAGAGAGAGACGAGAGACGAGAGACGAGAGACGAGAGACGAGAGACGAGAGACAGAGAGATTTTGTTTCTGCCTGCCTGTGCCCGCCTCTGTCTCGTCTCGTCTCGTCTCTCTCTCTCTCTCTCTCTCTCTCTCTCTCTCTCTCTCTCTCTCTCATTCCCTCCCTCCCTCCCCCCCCCCGCAATCAAGTGTGTGTGAGAGCGCACGAGTGCTTTTGCGCTTGTCTTTCTGTATCCCTGTGTCTCGGCATGCTCCCCCTCCCGCAAAGGAACGCACGCACGCCGAGACTTTTCTCCCTTGCCGTCCCTGCAAGGACGAACGCACGCACGCACGCACGCCCTCCCTCACCCGTCCCCTCCATCGCCTACCTGCTGCACTGCCGCCAAGCGGCGGTCTACAAAGTCACCGACTTCTACGGCAGCTGTCGCCACGAACCCCACCCACCCTTGGCGATGTCGTCAGGTTACAGCGACCACGTAGACCTGGAGGCTCGATAGGGGGAGCGGGCCGGTAGACCGGGAAGTCCTACGCCCTCCCTAGTAGACCGGCAAGCCGCAGCCTCTCCAGCGGGTAGACCGGGGGCCCGGCGAGTAGATTGGGCCGACCGGGAAGCCCCCACGGTCTCGCAGGTAGACCGGCAAACTCCAGCCTTCGGGACCGGTAGACCGGAGGGGAGCCGACGGCCGGGAGACCGGGCAACGCCGCCAGCCCCTCGTGCCGGTAGACCGGGCTGACCGAGGTCCGACGCCCAGTAGACCGGACAGCGGTTCCGCGCCGTGCTCCAGGTAGACCGGCAGAACCGCGCTTTCCGGTGGGTAGACCGGGAAGTCCCCACGATCTCTGGAGGAAGACCGGCAAGACCCAGCTTTCCCGGGCGGTAGACCGGAGGGGAGCCGACGACCGGGAGACCGGGCAACGCCGCCAGCCCCTCCGGCCGGTAGACCGGGCTTACCGAGGTCCGACTCCCAGTAGACCGGCCAGCGGTTCCGCGCCGTGCGCCAGGTAGACCGGGAAGCCCCTCGATCTCTGGAGGAAGACCGGCAAGGCCCAGCTTTCCCGGGCGGTAGACCGGAGGGGAGCAGAGGGCCGGGAGACAGGGCCTCGGGAAGACGTTTCTCCTCCGAGGTAGACCTGGAAGCCCCAGGCACTGCGGCGAGCAGGCAGGCAGGCAGGCGGGCGGGCGGGCGGGCGGGCAGGCAGGCAGGCAGGCAGGCAGGCAGGCAGGCAGGGCCGCTCCTTCCACTTGGTAGACCGGGAAGCCGCACGTTCTCTGAGGAAGACCGGCAAGAACCAGCCTTCCTGGCTGGTAGACCGGATGGGAGCCGAGGGCCTGGAGGCCAGGCAACGCCGCTGTCTCCTCCGGCGGGTAGACAGGGCTTCCCGAGGTCCGGGGCCCAGTTGACTGTCCAGCGGTTCCGCGCCGTGCGCCAGGTGGCCAGGCAGAGCCTCTCTTTCCGGGCGGTAGACCGGGAAGCCCCGACGATCTCTGAGGAAGACCGGCAAACCCCAGCCTTCCCGGCCGGTAGACCGGGCTCACCGCGGTCCGGCGCCCAGTAGACCGGCCAGCGGTTGCGCTACCGTTCTTGTAAGACCGGCCAGAGCCTCCCCCTCCTCGAAGGTTAGTAGACCGGGCAGCGGCTCCAGCCCCCCACCGCCTAGTGGACTGGCGCCTCGCGACCTCATGGAGGGTAGACCGGGAAGCCGTTTCTCCTCTTAGGTAGACCTGGAAGTCCCAGACCCTGCGGCAGGCAGGCAGGCAGGCAGGCAGGCAGGCAGGCAGGCAGGCAGGCTGGGAGGGTGGCCGTCCGCTTCCTGCCTTCCAGGTAGACCGGGCAAGTGCCTGTTCCTTTGTTTAGGAGCGCTGGTCAGGCGGCAGGAAGGAGGAAGGAAGGCAGGCAGGCAGGCAGGCAGGCAGGCAGGCAGGCAGGCAGGGAGGAAGGGCGTGGTGTGCGTGGACGCGAGGAGCCCACCGCGCCTGACACCGAGTAGACCGGCCAGCAGTGCCGCGCCGCACGCCAGGTAGACCGGCGGAACCGCGCTTTCCGGTGGGTAGACCGGAAAGTCCCCACGATCTGAGGAAGACCGGCAAGACCCAGCCTTCCCGACCGGTAGACCGGGCTTCCCGAGGGCCGGCGCCCAGTAGACCGGACAGCGGTTCCTCGCCGTGCGCCAGGTAGTCCGGCGAAGCGAAGCCGCCCTTTCTGGTGGGTTGACCGGGAAGCCCCAGCCTTATCGGCCGGTAGACCGGAGGGGAGCCGAGGGCCGGGAGACCGGGTAACGTCGCCTGCCCCTCCGGCGGGTCGACCGGGAAGCCTCCCTTCCTCGGAGGTAGACCGGCAGGACCCACTCCGTTCGCAGGCCCACCCGCCGCCAGGAGGACCGGGGCCATCGCGAGTAGACCGGCCGGTCGGCGAGCCTCCAGCGGGTAGACCGGGGAGGGCTTCAGGTAGACCGGGCAAGAGCCTGTTCCTTGGTTTAGGAGCGCTGGTCAGGCGGCAGGCAGGCAGGGAGGGTGTGGTGTGCGTGGACGCGGGGAGGCCACCGGGTCTGACTCCGAGTAGACCGGCCAGCGGTGCCGCGCCGTACGCCAGGAAGCCTGGCAGAGGCGCCCTTTCCGGCAGGAAGACCGGGAGGCCCCACGATCTCGGAAGAAGACCGGCAAGACCCAGCCTTCCCGGCCGGTAGACCGGAGGGGAGCCGAGGGCCGGGAGACCGGGCAACGTCGCCTGCCCCTCCGGCGGGTCGACCGGGAAGCCTCCCTTCCTCGGAGGTAGACCGGCAGGACCCAGCCTCCACGGCCAGCAGAGCCCAGGGCCGGGAGACCGGGAACCGCTGTGCCAGCCCCGGGCCAGACCGCGGAGACTGTGGACACGAGAAGCAGACCTGGCCGCTGCCGGGAGGACCGGGGCCTTCGCGAGTAGACCGGGCGGTCGTCTGGCCTCCGGCGGGTAGACCGGGGAGGACCGGGAAGAAGCCCCAGCCGCCTCGCCCGGGCGGAGAACGGGGGGACCGGCAGCAGACAGACCGGCCTCCCAGCGGTAGACCGGGAAAGCCTTCCATCCTCTGAAGGGGACCGCCACGTCCCAGCTTCCCTGGCCAGCAGTGGACCGGAGGAGAGCCGCCAGCGGCCGCAGG
>NW_028148952.1:145000-152500 GCF_965112155.1 Podarcis liolepis | reverse complement strand
AGGCAGGCAGGCAGGCAGGCAGGCAGGCAGGCAGCATGGCCGTCCCCTGCCTGCCTGCCTGCCTGCCTGCCTGCCTGCCTGCCTGCCTCCTCCCAGGTAGACCGGATAAGAACCTGTACCTTTGTATAGAAGCGCCAGGCGGCCGCAGGCAGGCAGGCAGGCAGGCAGGCAGGCAGCAGGCCAGGGTGCGTGGACTTCCCATGCCTGCCTGCCTGCCTGCCTGCCTGCCTGCCTGCCTGCCTGCTTCCAGGTAGACCGGGTAAGAACCTGGACCTTCGTATAGAAACGCCAGGCGGCCGCAGGCAGGCAGGCAGGCAGGCAGGCAGGCAGGCAGGCAGGCAGGCAGGCAGGCAGGCAGCATGGCCGTCCCCTGCCTGCCTGCCTGCCTCCTCCCAGGTAGACCGGATAAGAACCTGTACCTTTGTATAGAAGCGCCAGGCGGCCGCAGGCAAGCAGGCAGGCAGGCAGGCAGGCAGGCAGGCAGGCAGCAGGCCAGGGTGCGTGGACGTCCCATGCCTGCCTGCCTGCCTGCCTGCTTCCAGGTAGACCGGGTAAGAACCTGGACCTTCGTATAGAAGCGCCAGGCGGCCGCAGGCAAGCAGGCAGACGGGTAGGGAGCATGGCCGTCCCCTGCCTGCCTGCCTGCCTGCCTGCCTGCCTGCCTGCCTCCCCCCCCCCAGGTAGACCGGATAATAACCTGTACCTTCGTATAGAAGCGCCAGGCGGCCGCAGGCAGGCAGGCAGGCAGGCAGGCAGGCAGGGAGCGTAGACGTCCCCTGCCTTCCTGCCTTCTTCCAGGTAGACCGTGTAAGAACCTGGACCTTTTATTTTAGGAGCGCCCTCGTGTGGCCAGCATGGTAAGGGCAGGGCCTTCTTCTTCTTCTTCTTCTTCTTCTTCTTCTTCTTCTTCTTCTTCTTCTTCTTCTCCTCCTCCTCCTCCTCCTCCTCCTGCTCCTGCTCCTCCTTCGTCGTATCCCTATTGTTGTCAAGATCGTGCGTGCGTGCGTCCGTGCATTCGTGCGGTTGAAATGGGGGATCCGTGAGTGTTTGTGTGTGTGCTGGCATGCCTGCCCGCCCGCCTCCCTCTCCGTGATCTATTTTGGGTCTGTCTCTCCCTCCCGCACCCGCAAGCACATCGCCATGACAAACCACGACATCGCCAAGGGCGGCGTTCGTGGCGACAGCTGCCGTAGACCTCGGTGACTTTGTAGACCGCCGCTTGGCAGCAGAGCAGCAGGTAGGCGATGGAGGAGACGGTTGGGGTGGGGCGGGGCGGGCCTTCGTGCGTACGTGCGTACGTCCTTGCAGGGACGGCAAGGGATCACCCTTGGCGATGTCGTGGGCGGGGGTGGTTTCTTTGGTGTGCGTGTGTGCGCCTTGGAGTGATATTTTGTGTCCATCTCTCTGTCCCTTTCTGTCTCCCCTGCACACAAGCGTGTGCGCGGTCTTCTTGGCTCCTGTGTCTCTGTCTGTCTCCCCCCACACAAGCACATGCTGTGTTTGAGTGTATGCTTAGTGTGAGAGAGAAATTTTCTGCCCTTCTCTCTGTGTGTGTGTGTGAGAGAGAGAGAGAGAGAGAGAGAGAGATTTGTGTGTGTGTGTGTGTGTGTGTGTGTGTGTGTGTGAGAGAGAGAGAGACGAGAGACGAGAGACGAGAGACGAGAGACAGAGAGATTTTGTTTCTGCCTGCCTGTGCCCGCCTCTGTCTCGTCTCGTCTCGTCTCGTCTCGTCTGTCTGTCTCTCTCTCTCTCTCTCTCTCTCTCTCTCTCTCTCTCATTCCCTCCCTCCCTCCCTCCCCCCCCGCAATCAAGTGTGTGTGAGAGCGCACGAGTGCTTTTGCGCTTGTCTTTCTGTATCCCTGTGTCTCGGCATGCTCCCCCTCCCGCAAAGGAACGCACGCACGCCGAGACTTTTCTCCCTTGCCGTCCCTGCAAGGACGAACGCACGCACGCACGCCCTCCCTCACCCGTCCCCTCCATCGCCTACCTGCTGCACTGCCGCCAAGCGGCGGTCTACAAAGTCACCGACTTCTACGGCAGCTGTCGCCACGAACCCCACCCACCCTTGGCGATGTCGTCAGGTGACAGCGACCACGTAGACCTGGAGGCTCGATAGGGGGAGCGGGCCGGTAGACCGGGAAGTCCTACGCCCTCCCTAGTAGACCGGCAAGCCGCAGCCTCTCCAGCGGGTAGACCGGGGGCCCGGCGAGTAGATTGGGCCGACCGGGAAGCCCCCACGGTCTCGCAGGTAGACCGGCAAACTCCAGCCTTCGGGGCCGGTAGACCGGAGGGGAGCCGACGGCCGGGAGACCGGGCAACGCCGCCAGCCCCTCGTGCCGGTAGACCGGGCTGACCGAGGTCCGACGCCCAGTAGACCGTCCAGGGGTTCCGCGCCGTGCGCCAGGTAGACCGGGAAGCCCCTCGATCTCTGGAGGAAGACCGGCAAGACCCAGCTTTCCCGGCCGGTAGACCGGAGGGGACCCGGAGGCCGGGAGACCGGGCAGCTCCAGACCCTCCGGCCGGTAGGCCGGGCCCACCGAGGTCTGGCGCCCAGTAGACCGGACAGCGGTTCCGCGCCGTGCTCCAGGTAGACCGGCAGAACCGCGCTTTCCGGTGGGTAGACCGGGAAGTCCCCACGATCTCTGGAGGAAGACCGGCAAGACCCAGCTTTCCCGGGCGGTAGACCGGAGGGGAGCCGACGACCGGGAGACCGGGCAACGCCGCCAGCCCCTCCGGCCGGTAGACCGGGCCCACCGAGGTCCGACTCCAGTAGACCGGCCAGCGGTTCCGCGCCGTGCGCCAGGTAGACCGGGAAGCCCCTCGATCTCTGGAGGAAGACCGGCAAGGCCCAGCTTTCCCGGCCGGTAGACCGGAGGGGAGCCGACGACCGGGAGACAGGGCCTCGGGAAGACGTTTCTCCTCCGAGGTAGACCTGGAAGCCCCAGGCACTGCGGCGAGCAGGCAGGCAGGCAGGCAGGGCCGCTCCTTCCACTTGGTAGACCGGGAAGCCGCACGTTCTCGGAGGAAGACCGGCAAGAACCAGCCTTCCTGGCTGGTAGACCGGATGGGAGCCGAGGGCCTGGAGGCCAGGCAACGCCGCTGTCTCCTCCGGCGGGTAGACAGGGCTTCCCGAGGTCCGGGGCCCAGTTGACTGTCCAGCGGTTCCGCGCCGTGCGCCAGGTGGCCAGGCAGAGCCTCTCTTTCCGGGGGGTAGACCGGGAAGCCCCGACGATCTCTGAGGAAGACCGGCAAACCCCAGCCTTCCCGGCCGGTAGACCGGGCTCACCGCGGTCCGGCGCCCAGTAGACCGGCCAGCGGTTGCGCTACCGTTCTTGTAAGACCGGCCAGAGCCTCCCCCTCCTCGAAGGTTAGTAGACCGGGCAGCGGCTCCAGCCCCCCACCGCCTAGTGGACTGGCGCCTCGCGACCTCATGGAGGGTAGACCGGGAAGCCGTTTCTCCTCAGGTAGACCTGGAAGTCCCAGACCCTGCGGCAGGCAGGCAGGCAGGCAGGCAGGCAGGCAGGCAGGCAGGCAGGCAGGCTGGCTGGCTGGGAGGGTGGCCGTCTGCTTCCTGCCTTCCAGGTAGACCGGGAAAGTGCCTGTTCCTTTGTTTAGGAGCGCTGGTCAGGCGGCAGGAAGGAGGAAGGCAGGCAGGCAGGCAGGCAGGCAGGCAGGCAGGCAGGCAGGCAGGCAGGCAGGGAGGGAGGGCGTGGTGTGCGTGGACGCGAGGAGCCCACCGCGCCTGACACCGAGTAGACCGGCCAGCAGTGCCGCGCCGTACGCCAGGTAGACCGGCGGAACCGCGCTTTCCAGTGGGTAGACCGGGAAGTCCCCACGATCTGAGGAAGACCGGCAAGACCCAGCCTTCCCGACCGGTAGACCGGAGGGGAGCCAAGGGCCGGGAGACCGGGCAACGCCGCCAGCCCCTCCGGCCGGTAGATCGGGCTTCCCGAGGGCCGGCGCCCAGTAGACCGGACAGCGGTTCCTCGCCGTGCGCCAGGTAGTCCGGCGAAGCGAAGCCGCCCTTTCTGGTGGGTTGACCGGGAAGCCCCAGCCTTATCGGCCGGTAGACCGGAGGGGAGCCGAGGGCCGGGAGACCGGGTAACGTCGCCTGCCCCTCCGGCGGGTCGAACGGGAAGCCTCCCTTCCTCGGAGGTAGACCGGCAGGACCCACTCCGTTGGCAGGCCCACCCGCCGCCAGGAGGACCGGGGCCCTCGCGAGTAGACCGGGGAGGGCTTCAGGTAGACCGGGCAAGAGCCTGTTCCTTGGTTTAGGAGCGCTGGTCAGGCGGCAGGCAGGCAGGGAGGGCGTGGTGTGCGTGGACGCGGGGAGGCCACCGGGTCTGACTCCGAGTAGACCGGCCAGCGGTGCCGCGCCGTACGCCAGGAAGCCTGGCAGAGGCGCCCTTTCCGGCAGGAAGACCGGGAGGCCCCACGATCTCGGAAGAAGACCGGCAAGACCCAGCCTTCCCGGCCGGTAGACCGGAGGGGAGCCGAGGGCCGGGAGACCGGGCAACGTCGCCTGCCCCTCCGGCGGGTCGACCGGGAAGCCTCCCTTCCTCGGAGGTAGACCGGCAGGACCCAGCCTCCACGGCCAGCAGAACCCAGGGCCGGGAGACCGGGCACCGCTGCCAGCCCCGGGCCAGACCGCGGTGACTGTGGACACGAGAAGCAGACCTGGCCGCTGCCGGGAGGACCGGGGCCTTCGCGAGTAGACCGGGCGGTCGTCTGCCCTCCGGCGGGTAGACCGGGGAGGACCGGGAAGAAGCCCCAGCCGCCTCGCCCGGGCGGAGAACGGGGGGGGGGGACCGGCAGCAGACAGACCGGCCTCCCAGCGGTAGACCGGGAAAGCCTTCCATCCTCGGAAGGGGACCGCCACGTCCCAGCTTCCCTGGCCAGCAGTGGACCGGAGGAGAGCCGCCAGCGGCCGCAGGAAGAACGGGCCACGCTGCCGGCCCCTCCGGCGGGGAGCTAGACCCGGCCGCCCCCCCGGAAAACGGCCAGCGCTTCCCCTCCTTACGCCGGGAGGACCGGCCCACCCGCCCCCGCTTGCCGGCCGGTAGACCGGGGCCACCGGCAAACTTGCCCTGGACCGGGCAGGGGCCGGACCCACACAGACGCCCGGAAGCCTGCCCTTCTCCGGCCTTCGCACTCTCCGCCAACCGCTCTCGCCTCGCCTCCGTCCGCCTCCCGTTCTCGGAGGTAGACCGGCAAGCCCCATTCCCCCCCCCCCGGCCCGGCTAGTAGACCGGTTAGCAGCGGTACCAGTCCGGCCGTCAGATGGCCCGGCGCTTCCCAGCCCCAAGCAGGGTAGAGCTGGAAGCCGTCTGTCCTTGAGGTAGAGCTGGAAGCCCCAGCCCGGCAGGCAGGCAGGCAGGCAGGCAGGCAGGCAGGCAGGCAGGCAGGCGTGAGCGTGGACGCGAGGAGCCCACCGGGCCTCCGTCGGGCCGACCGGGAATTCTCCCTTCCTCGGAGGTAGACCGGCAAGACCCAGCCGGCCGACTGCAGGGGAGCCCAGGGCCGGGAGAACGGGGTGTCCGTGGACGCGAGAAGCAGGCTGGGCCTTCGCCGGGTAGACCCGCGAGTAGACCGGGCGGTCGGCAGGCCTCCGGCGGGTAGACCGGGGAGGACCGCGAAGCCCCAGCCGCAGGAAGAACGGGCCACGCTGCCGGCCCCTCCGGCGTGGAGCTAGACCCGGCCGCCCCCCCCGGAAAACGGCCAGCGCTTCCACGTCGCCTGCCCCTCCGGCGGGTCGACCGGGAAGCCTCCCTTCCTCGGAGGTAGACCGGCAGGACCCAGCCTCCAAGGCCAGCAGAGCCCAGGGCCGGGAGAACGGGGTGTCCGTAGACGCGAGAAGCAGGCTGGGCCTTTGCCGGGTAGACCGGGAGGCCCCCCGTTCTCGGAAGGGGGCCGGCGAGGCCCTCGCGAGTAGACCGGGCGGTCGGCAGGCCTCCGGCGGGTAGACCGGGGAGGACCGCGAAGCCCCAGCCGCAGGAAGAACGGGCCACGCTGCCGGCCCCTCCGGCGTGGAGCTAGACCCGGCCGCCCCCCCCCGGAAAACGGCCAGCGCTTCCACGTCGCCTGCCCCTCCGGCGGGTCGACCGGGAAGCCTCCCTTCCTCGGAGGTAGACCGGCAGGACCCAGCCTCCAAGGCTAGCAGAGCCCAGGGCCGGGAGAACGGGGTGTCCGTAGACGCGAGAAGCAGGCTGGGCCTTCGCCGGGTAGACCGGGAGGCCCCCCGTTCTCGGAAGGGGGCCGGCGAGGCCCTCGCGAGTAGACCGGGCGGTCGGCAGGCCTCCGGCGGGTAGACCGGGGAGGACCGCGAAGCCCCAGCCGAAGGAAGAACGGGCCACGCTGCCGGCCCCTCCGGCGTGGAGCTAGACCCGGCCGCCCCCCCCCCGGAAAACGGCCAGCGCTTCCACGTCGCCTGCCCCTCCGGCGGCTCGACCGGGAAGCCTCCCTTCCTCGGAGGTAGACCGGCAGGACCCAGCCTCCAAGGCCAGCAGAGCCCAGGGCCGGGAGAACGGGGTGTCCGTAGACGCGAGAAGCAGGCTGGGCCTTCGCCGGGTAGACCGGGAGGCCCCCCCGTTCTCGGAAGGGGGCCGGCGAGGCCCTCGCGAGTAGACCGGGCGGTCGGCAGGCCTCCGGCGGGTAGACCGGGGAGGACCGCGAAGCCCCAGCCGCAGGAAGAACGGGCCACGCTGCCGGCCCCTCCGGCGTGGAGCTAGACCCGGCCGCCCCCCCCCCGGAAAACGGCCAGCGCTTCCACGTCGCCTGCCCCTCCCTCCGGCGGGTCGACCGGGAAGCCTCCCTTCCTCGGAGGTAGACCGGCAGGACCCAGCCTCCAAGGCCAGCAGAGCCCAGGGCCGGGAGAACGGGGTGTCCGTAGACGCGAGAAGCAGGCTGGGCCTTCGCCGGGTAGACCGGGAGGCCCCCCGTTCTCGGAAGGGGGCCGGCGAGGCCCTCGCGAGTAGACCGGGCGGTCGGCAGGCCTCCGGCGGGTAGACCGGGGAGGACCGCGAAGCCCCAGCCGCAGGAAGAACGGGCCCCTCCGGCGTGGAGCTAGACCCGGCCGCCCCCCCCCCCGGAAAACGGCCAGCGCTTCCGCTCCTTCCGCCGGGAAGACCGGCCGAGCCACCCCCGCTTGCCGGCCGGTAGACCGGGGCCACCGGCAACCGCGCCCCCTGGACCGGGCAGGGGCCGGACCCACGCAGACGCCCGGAAGCCTGCCTTTCGCCGGCCTTCGCCCGCCCGCCCGTCGCTGAGAAGCAGAGGCCGGGCGGCGGGATCGGTCTACCGCCGCTCCGCCGCATGGGTAGACCGGCACGACCGGGGAGCCACGGAGCCTCTTGCCGGAGCGAGGCTGCCGCGTCTGGCCGCCAGGGGCTTCCGAGACGCCGGCCTGCGGCGGCGGCGGAGCCGGTGCCCGAGACGCCGTCCGCTCCCGGCGGGCAAGGACGGCATGCGCGCGGAGATTTCTGGCGACAGGGTTTTCAGGAC
>NW_028148952.1:127500-132500 GCF_965112155.1 Podarcis liolepis | reverse complement strand
GCACTGCCGCCAAGCGGCGGTCTACAAAGTCACCGACTTCTACGGCAGCTGTCGCCACGAACCCCACCCACCCTTGGCGATGTCGTCAGGTGACAGCGACCACGTAGACCTGGAGGCTCGATAGGGGGAGCGGGCCGGTAGACCGGGAAGTCCTACGCCCTCCCTAGTAGACCGGCAAGCCGCAGCCTCTCCAGCGGGTAGACCGGGGGCCCGGCGAGTAGATTGGGCCGACCGGGAAGCCCCCACGGTCTCGCAGGTAGACCGGCAAACTCCAGCCTTCGGGGCCGGTAGACCGGAGGGGAGCCGACGGCCGGGAGACCGGGCAACGCCGCCAGCCCCTCGTGCCGGTAGACCGGGCTGACCGAGGTCCGACGCCCAGTAGACCGTCCAGGGGTTCCGCGCCGTGCGCCAGGTAGACCGGGAAGCCCCTCGATCTCTGGAGGAAGACCGGCAAGACCCAGCTTTCCCGGCCGGTAGACCGGAGGGGACCCGGAGGCCGGGAGACCGGGCAGCTCCAGACCCTCCGGCCGGTAGGCCGGGCCCACCGAGGTCTGGCGCCCAGTAGACCGGACAGCGGTTCCGCGCCGTGCTCCAGGTAGACCGGCAGAACCGCGCTTTCCGGTGGGTAGACCGGGAAGTCCCCACGATCTCTGGAGGAAGACCGGCAAGACCCAGCTTTCCCGGGCGGTAGACCGGAGGGGAGCCGACGACCGGGAGACCGGGCAACGCCGCCAGCCCCTCCGGCCGGTAGACCGGGCCCACCGAGGTCCGACTCCAGTAGACCGGCCAGCGGTTCCGCGCCGTGCGCCAGGTAGACCGGGAAGCCCCTCGATCTCTGGAGGAAGACCGGCAAGGCCCAGCTTTCCCGGCCGGTAGACCGGAGGGGAGCCGACGACCGGGAGACAGGGCCTCGGGAAGACGTTTCTCCTCCGAGGTAGACCTGGAAGCCCCAGGCACTGCGGCGAGCAGGCAGGCAGGCAGGCAGGGCCGCTCCTTCCACTTGGTAGACCGGGAAGCCGCACGTTCTCGGAGGAAGACCGGCAAGAACCAGCCTTCCTGGCTGGTAGACCGGATGGGAGCCGAGGGCCTGGAGGCCAGGCAACGCCGCTGTCTCCTCCGGCGGGTAGACAGGGCTTCCCGAGGTCCGGGGCCCAGTTGACTGTCCAGCGGTTCCGCGCCGTGCGCCAGGTGGCCAGGCAGAGCCTCTCTTTCCGGGGGGTAGACCGGGAAGCCCCGACGATCTCTGAGGAAGACCGGCAAACCCCAGCCTTCCCGGCCGGTAGACCGGGCTCACCGCGGTCCGGCGCCCAGTAGACCGGCCAGCGGTTGCGCTACCGTTCTTGTAAGACCGGCCAGAGCCTCCCCCTCCTCGAAGGTTAGTAGACCGGGCAGCGGCTCCAGCCCCCCACCGCCTAGTGGACTGGCGCCTCGCGACCTCATGGAGGGTAGACCGGGAAGCCGTTTCTCCTCAGGTAGACCTGGAAGTCCCAGACCCTGCGGCAGGCAGGCAGGCAGGCAGGCAGGCAGGCAGGCAGGCAGGCAGGCTGGCTGGCTGGGAGGGTGGCCGTCTGCTTCCTGCCTTCCAGGTAGACCGGGAAAGTGCCTGTTCCTTTGTTTAGGAGCGCTGGTCAGGCGGCAGGAAGGAGGAAGGCAGGCAGGCAGGCAGGCAGGCAGGCAGGCAGGCAGGCAGGCAGGCAGGCAGGGAGGGAGGGCGTGGTGTGCGTGGACGCGAGGAGCCCACCGCGCCTGACACCGAGTAGACCGGCCAGCAGTGCCGCGCCGTACGCCAGGTAGACCGGCGGAACCGCGCTTTCCAGTGGGTAGACCGGGAAGTCCCCACGATCTGAGGAAGACCGGCAAGACCCAGCCTTCCCGACCGGTAGACCGGAGGGGAGCCAAGGGCCGGGAGACCGGGCAACGCCGCCAGCCCCTCCGGCCGGTAGATCGGGCTTCCCGAGGGCCGGCGCCCAGTAGACCGGACAGCGGTTCCTCGCCGTGCGCCAGGTAGTCCGGCGAAGCGAAGCCGCCCTTTCTGGTGGGTTGACCGGGAAGCCCCAGCCTTATCGGCCGGTAGACCGGAGGGGAGCCGAGGGCCGGGAGACCGGGTAACGTCGCCTGCCCCTCCGGCGGGTCGAACGGGAAGCCTCCCTTCCTCGGAGGTAGACCGGCAGGACCCACTCCGTTGGCAGGCCCACCCGCCGCCAGGAGGACCGGGGCCCTCGCGAGTAGACCGGGGAGGGCTTCAGGTAGACCGGGCAAGAGCCTGTTCCTTGGTTTAGGAGCGCTGGTCAGGCGGCAGGCAGGCAGGGAGGGCGTGGTGTGCGTGGACGCGGGGAGGCCACCGGGTCTGACTCCGAGTAGACCGGCCAGCGGTGCCGCGCCGTACGCCAGGAAGCCTGGCAGAGGCGCCCTTTCCGGCAGGAAGACCGGGAGGCCCCACGATCTCGGAAGAAGACCGGCAAGACCCAGCCTTCCCGGCCGGTAGACCGGAGGGGAGCCGAGGGCCGGGAGACCGGGCAACGTCGCCTGCCCCTCCGGCGGGTCGACCGGGAAGCCTCCCTTCCTCGGAGGTAGACCGGCAGGACCCAGCCTCCACGGCCAGCAGAACCCAGGGCCGGGAGACCGGGCACCGCTGCCAGCCCCGGGCCAGACCGCGGTGACTGTGGACACGAGAAGCAGACCTGGCCGCTGCCGGGAGGACCGGGGCCTTCGCGAGTAGACCGGGCGGTCGTCTGGCCTCCGGCGGGTAGACCGGGGAGGACCGGGAAGAAGCCCCAGCCGCCTCGCCCGGGCGGAGAACGGGGGGGGGGGACCGGCAGCAGACAGACCGGCCTCCCAGCGGTAGACCGGGAAAGCCTTCCATCCTCGGAAGGGGACCGCCACGTCCCAGCTTCCCTGGCCAGCAGTGGACCGGAGGAGAGCCGCCAGCGGCCGCAGGAAGAACGGGCCACGCTGCCGGCCCCTCCGGCGGGGAGCTAGACCCGGCCGCCCCCCCGGAAAACGGCCAGCGCTTCCCCTCCTTACGCCGGGAGGACCGGCCCACCCGCCCCCGCTTGCCGGCCGGTAGACCGGGGCCACCGGCAAACTTGCCCTGGACCGGGCAGGGGCCGGACCCACACAGACGCCCGGAAGCCTGCCCTTCTCCGGCCTTCGCACTCTCCGCCAACCGCTCTCGCCTCGCCTCCGTCCGCCTCCCGTTCTCGGAGGTAGACCGGCAAGCCCCATTCCCCCCCCCCCGGCCCGGCTAGTAGACCGGTTAGCAGCGGTACCAGTCCGGCCGTCAGATGGCCCGGCGCTTCCCAGCCCCAAGCAGGGTAGAGCTGGAAGCCGTCTGTCCTTGAGGTAGAGCTGGAAGCCCCAGCCCGGCAGGCAGGCAGGCAGGCAGGCAGGCAGGCAGGCAGGCAGGCAGGCAGGCGTGAGCGTGGACGCGAGGAGCCCACCGGGCCTCCGTCGGGCCGACCGGGAATTCTCCCTTCCTCGGAGGTAGACCGGCAAGACCCAGCCGGCCGACTGCAGGGGAGCCCAGGGCCGGGAGAACGGGGTGTCCGTGGACGCGAGAAGCAGGCTGGGCCTTCGCCGGGTAGACCCGCGAGTAGACCGGGCGGTCGGCAGGCCTCCGGCGGGTAGACCGGGGAGGACCGCGAAGCCCCAGCCGCAGGAAGAACGGGCCACGCTGCCGGCCCCTCCGGCGTGGAGCTAGACCCGGCCGCCCCCCCCGGAAAACGGCCAGCGCTTCCACGTCGCCTGCCCCTCCGGCGGGTCGACCGGGAAGCCTCCCTTCCTCGGAGGTAGACCGGCAGGACCCAGCCTCCAAGGCCAGCAGAGCCCAGGGCCGGGAGAACGGGGTGTCCGTAGACGCGAGAAGCAGGCTGGGCCTTTGCCGGGTAGACCGGGAGGCCCCCCGTTCTCGGAAGGGGGCCGGCGAGGCCCTCGCGAGTAGACCGGGCGGTCGGCAGGCCTCCGGCGGGTAGACCGGGGAGGACCGCGAAGCCCCAGCCGCAGGAAGAACGGGCCACGCTGCCGGCCCCTCCGGCGTGGAGCTAGACCCGGCCGCCCCCCCCCGGAAAACGGCCAGCGCTTCCACGTCGCCTGCCCCTCCGGCGGGTCGACCGGGAAGCCTCCCTTCCTCGGAGGTAGACCGGCAGGACCCAGCCTCCAAGGCTAGCAGAGCCCAGGGCCGGGAGAACGGGGTGTCCGTAGACGCGAGAAGCAGGCTGGGCCTTCGCCGGGTAGACCGGGAGGCCCCCCGTTCTCGGAAGGGGGCCGGCGAGGCCCTCGCGAGTAGACCGGGCGGTCGGCAGGCCTCCGGCGGGTAGACCGGGGAGGACCGCGAAGCCCCAGCCGAAGGAAGAACGGGCCACGCTGCCGGCCCCTCCGGCGTGGAGCTAGACCCGGCCGCCCCCCCCCCGGAAAACGGCCAGCGCTTCCACGTCGCCTGCCCCTCCGGCGGCTCGACCGGGAAGCCTCCCTTCCTCGGAGGTAGACCGGCAGGACCCAGCCTCCAAGGCCAGCAGAGCCCAGGGCCGGGAGAACGGGGTGTCCGTAGACGCGAGAAGCAGGCTGGGCCTTCGCCGGGTAGACCGGGAGGCCCCCCCGTTCTCGGAAGGGGGCCGGCGAGGCCCTCGCGAGTAGACCGGGCGGTCGGCAGGCCTCCGGCGGGTAGACCGGGGAGGACCGCGAAGCCCCAGCCGCAGGAAGAACGGGCCACGCTGCCGGCCCCTCCGGCGTGGAGCTAGACCCGGCCGCCCCCCCCCCGGAAAACGGCCAGCGCTTCCACGTCGCCTGCCCCTCCCTCCGGCGGGTCGACCGGGAAGCCTCCCTTCCTCGGAGGTAGACCGGCAGGACCCAGCCTCCAAGGCCAGCAGAGCCCAGGGCCGGGAGAACGGGGTGTCCGTAGACGCGAGAAGCAGGCTGGGCCTTCGCCGGGTAGACCGGGAGGCCCCCCGTTCTCGGAAGGGGGCCGGCGAGGCCCTCGCGAGTAGACCGGGCGGTCGGCAGGC
>NW_028148952.1:110000-115000 GCF_965112155.1 Podarcis liolepis | reverse complement strand
CAAGCACATGCTGTGTTTGAGTGTATGCTTAGTGTGAGAGAGAAATTTTCTGCCCTTCTCTCTGTGTGTGTGTGTGAGAGAGAGAGAGAGAGAGAGAGAGAGATTTGTGTGTGTGTGTGTGTGTGTGTGTGTGTGTGTGAGAGAGAGAGAGAGACGAGAGACGAGAGACGAGAGACGAGAGACAGAGAGATTTTGTTTCTGCCTGCCTGTGCCCGCCTCTGTCTCGTCTCGTCTCGTCTCGTCTCGTCTGTCTGTCTCTCTCTCTCTCTCTCTCTCTCTCTCTCTCTCTCTCTCATTCCCTCCCTCCCTCCCTCCCCCCCCGCAATCAAGTGTGTGTGAGAGCGCACGAGTGCTTTTGCGCTTGTCTTTCTGTATCCCTGTGTCTCGGCATGCTCCCCCTCCCGCAAAGGAACGCACGCACGCCGAGACTTTTCTCCCTTGCCGTCCCTGCAAGGACGAACGCACGCACGCACGCCCTCCCTCACCCGTCCCCTCCATCGCCTACCTGCTGCACTGCCGCCAAGCGGCGGTCTACAAAGTCACCGACTTCTACGGCAGCTGTCGCCACGAACCCCACCCACCCTTGGCGATGTCGTCAGGTGACAGCGACCACGTAGACCTGGAGGCTCGATAGGGGGAGCGGGCCGGTAGACCGGGAAGTCCTACGCCCTCCCTAGTAGACCGGCAAGCCGCAGCCTCTCCAGCGGGTAGACCGGGGGCCCGGCGAGTAGATTGGGCCGACCGGGAAGCCCCCACGGTCTCGCAGGTAGACCGGCAAACTCCAGCCTTCGGGGCCGGTAGACCGGAGGGGAGCCGACGGCCGGGAGACCGGGCAACGCCGCCAGCCCCTCGTGCCGGTAGACCGGGCTGACCGAGGTCCGACGCCCAGTAGACCGTCCAGGGGTTCCGCGCCGTGCGCCAGGTAGACCGGGAAGCCCCTCGATCTCTGGAGGAAGACCGGCAAGACCCAGCTTTCCCGGCCGGTAGACCGGAGGGGACCCGGAGGCCGGGAGACCGGGCAGCTCCAGACCCTCCGGCCGGTAGGCCGGGCCCACCGAGGTCTGGCGCCCAGTAGACCGGACAGCGGTTCCGCGCCGTGCTCCAGGTAGACCGGCAGAACCGCGCTTTCCGGTGGGTAGACCGGGAAGTCCCCACGATCTCTGGAGGAAGACCGGCAAGACCCAGCTTTCCCGGGCGGTAGACCGGAGGGGAGCCGACGACCGGGAGACCGGGCAACGCCGCCAGCCCCTCCGGCCGGTAGACCGGGCCCACCGAGGTCCGACTCCAGTAGACCGGCCAGCGGTTCCGCGCCGTGCGCCAGGTAGACCGGGAAGCCCCTCGATCTCTGGAGGAAGACCGGCAAGGCCCAGCTTTCCCGGCCGGTAGACCGGAGGGGAGCCGACGACCGGGAGACAGGGCCTCGGGAAGACGTTTCTCCTCCGAGGTAGACCTGGAAGCCCCAGGCACTGCGGCGAGCAGGCAGGCAGGCAGGCAGGGCCGCTCCTTCCACTTGGTAGACCGGGAAGCCGCACGTTCTCGGAGGAAGACCGGCAAGAACCAGCCTTCCTGGCTGGTAGACCGGATGGGAGCCGAGGGCCTGGAGGCCAGGCAACGCCGCTGTCTCCTCCGGCGGGTAGACAGGGCTTCCCGAGGTCCGGGGCCCAGTTGACTGTCCAGCGGTTCCGCGCCGTGCGCCAGGTGGCCAGGCAGAGCCTCTCTTTCCGGGGGGTAGACCGGGAAGCCCCGACGATCTCTGAGGAAGACCGGCAAACCCCAGCCTTCCCGGCCGGTAGACCGGGCTCACCGCGGTCCGGCGCCCAGTAGACCGGCCAGCGGTTGCGCTACCGTTCTTGTAAGACCGGCCAGAGCCTCCCCCTCCTCGAAGGTTAGTAGACCGGGCAGCGGCTCCAGCCCCCCACCGCCTAGTGGACTGGCGCCTCGCGACCTCATGGAGGGTAGACCGGGAAGCCGTTTCTCCTCAGGTAGACCTGGAAGTCCCAGACCCTGCGGCAGGCAGGCAGGCAGGCAGGCAGGCAGGCAGGCAGGCAGGCAGGCTGGCTGGCTGGGAGGGTGGCCGTCTGCTTCCTGCCTTCCAGGTAGACCGGGAAAGTGCCTGTTCCTTTGTTTAGGAGCGCTGGTCAGGCGGCAGGAAGGAGGAAGGCAGGCAGGCAGGCAGGCAGGCAGGCAGGCAGGCAGGCAGGCAGGCAGGCAGGGAGGGAGGGCGTGGTGTGCGTGGACGCGAGGAGCCCACCGCGCCTGACACCGAGTAGACCGGCCAGCAGTGCCGCGCCGTACGCCAGGTAGACCGGCGGAACCGCGCTTTCCAGTGGGTAGACCGGGAAGTCCCCACGATCTGAGGAAGACCGGCAAGACCCAGCCTTCCCGACCGGTAGACCGGAGGGGAGCCAAGGGCCGGGAGACCGGGCAACGCCGCCAGCCCCTCCGGCCGGTAGATCGGGCTTCCCGAGGGCCGGCGCCCAGTAGACCGGACAGCGGTTCCTCGCCGTGCGCCAGGTAGTCCGGCGAAGCGAAGCCGCCCTTTCTGGTGGGTTGACCGGGAAGCCCCAGCCTTATCGGCCGGTAGACCGGAGGGGAGCCGAGGGCCGGGAGACCGGGTAACGTCGCCTGCCCCTCCGGCGGGTCGAACGGGAAGCCTCCCTTCCTCGGAGGTAGACCGGCAGGACCCACTCCGTTGGCAGGCCCACCCGCCGCCAGGAGGACCGGGGCCCTCGCGAGTAGACCGGGGAGGGCTTCAGGTAGACCGGGCAAGAGCCTGTTCCTTGGTTTAGGAGCGCTGGTCAGGCGGCAGGCAGGCAGGGAGGGCGTGGTGTGCGTGGACGCGGGGAGGCCACCGGGTCTGACTCCGAGTAGACCGGCCAGCGGTGCCGCGCCGTACGCCAGGAAGCCTGGCAGAGGCGCCCTTTCCGGCAGGAAGACCGGGAGGCCCCACGATCTCGGAAGAAGACCGGCAAGACCCAGCCTTCCCGGCCGGTAGACCGGAGGGGAGCCGAGGGCCGGGAGACCGGGCAACGTCGCCTGCCCCTCCGGCGGGTCGACCGGGAAGCCTCCCTTCCTCGGAGGTAGACCGGCAGGACCCAGCCTCCACGGCCAGCAGAACCCAGGGCCGGGAGACCGGGCACCGCTGCCAGCCCCGGGCCAGACCGCGGTGACTGTGGACACGAGAAGCAGACCTGGCCGCTGCCGGGAGGACCGGGGCCTTCGCGAGTAGACCGGGCGGTCGTCTGGCCTCCGGCGGGTAGACCGGGGAGGACCGGGAAGAAGCCCCAGCCGCCTCGCCCGGGCGGAGAACGGGGGGGGGGGACCGGCAGCAGACAGACCGGCCTCCCAGCGGTAGACCGGGAAAGCCTTCCATCCTCGGAAGGGGACCGCCACGTCCCAGCTTCCCTGGCCAGCAGTGGACCGGAGGAGAGCCGCCAGCGGCCGCAGGAAGAACGGGCCACGCTGCCGGCCCCTCCGGCGGGGAGCTAGACCCGGCCGCCCCCCCGGAAAACGGCCAGCGCTTCCCCTCCTTACGCCGGGAGGACCGGCCCACCCGCCCCCGCTTGCCGGCCGGTAGACCGGGGCCACCGGCAAACTTGCCCTGGACCGGGCAGGGGCCGGACCCACACAGACGCCCGGAAGCCTGCCCTTCTCCGGCCTTCGCACTCTCCGCCAACCGCTCTCGCCTCGCCTCCGTCCGCCTCCCGTTCTCGGAGGTAGACCGGCAAGCCCCATTCCCCCCCCCCCGGCCCGGCTAGTAGACCGGTTAGCAGCGGTACCAGTCCGGCCGTCAGATGGCCCGGCGCTTCCCAGCCCCAAGCAGGGTAGAGCTGGAAGCCGTCTGTCCTTGAGGTAGAGCTGGAAGCCCCAGCCCGGCAGGCAGGCAGGCAGGCAGGCAGGCAGGCAGGCAGGCAGGCAGGCAGGCGTGAGCGTGGACGCGAGGAGCCCACCGGGCCTCCGTCGGGCCGACCGGGAATTCTCCCTTCCTCGGAGGTAGACCGGCAAGACCCAGCCGGCCGACTGCAGGGGAGCCCAGGGCCGGGAGAACGGGGTGTCCGTGGACGCGAGAAGCAGGCTGGGCCTTCGCCGGGTAGACCCGCGAGTAGACCGGGCGGTCGGCAGGCCTCCGGCGGGTAGACCGGGGAGGACCGCGAAGCCCCAGCCGCAGGAAGAACGGGCCACGCTGCCGGCCCCTCCGGCGTGGAGCTAGACCCGGCCGCCCCCCCCGGAAAACGGCCAGCGCTTCCACGTCGCCTGCCCCTCCGGCGGGTCGACCGGGAAGCCTCCCTTCCTCGGAGGTAGACCGGCAGGACCCAGCCTCCAAGGCCAGCAGAGCCCAGGGCCGGGAGAACGGGGTGTCCGTAGACGCGAGAAGCAGGCTGGGCCTTTGCCGGGTAGACCGGGAGGCCCCCCGTTCTCGGAAGGGGGCCGGCGAGGCCCTCGCGAGTAGACCGGGCGGTCGGCAGGCCTCCGGCGGGTAGACCGGGGAGGACCGCGAAGCCCCAGCCGCAGGAAGAACGGGCCACGCTGCCGGCCCCTCCGGCGTGGAGCTAGACCCGGCCGCCCCCCCCCGGAAAACGGCCAGCGCTTCCACGTCGCCTGCCCCTCCGGCGGGTCGACCGGGAAGCCTCCCTTCCTCGGAGGTAGACCGGCAGGACCCAGCCTCCAAGGCTAGCAGAGCCCAGGGCCGGGAGAACGGGGTGTCCGTAGACGCGAGAAGCAGGCTGGGCCTTCGCCGGGTAGACCGGGAGGCCCCCCGTTCTCGGAAGGGGGCCGGCGAGGCCCTCGCGAGTAGACCGGGCGGTCGGCAGGCCTCCGGCGGGTAGACCGGGGAGGACCGCGAAGCCCCAGCCGAAGGAAGAACGGGCCACGCTGCCGGCCCCTCCGGCGTGGAGCTAGACCCGGCCGCCCCCCCCCCGGAAAACGGCCAGCGCTTCCACGTCGCCTGCCCCTCCGGCGGCTCGACCGGGAAGCCTCCCTTCCTCGGAGGTAGACCGGCA
>NW_028148952.1:92500-97500 GCF_965112155.1 Podarcis liolepis | reverse complement strand
TCAAGATCGTGCGTGCGTGCGTCCGTGCATTCGTGCGGTTGAAATGGGGGATCCGTGAGTGTTTGTGTGTGTGCTGGCATGCCTGCCCGCCCGCCTCCCTCTCCGTGATCTATTTTGGGTCTGTCTCTCCCTCCCGCACCCGCAAGCACATCGCCATGACAAACCACGACATCGCCAAGGGCGGCGTTCGTGGCGACAGCTGCCGTAGACCTCGGTGACTTTGTAGACCGCCGCTTGGCAGCAGAGCAGCAGGTAGGCGATGGAGGAGACGGTTGGGGTGGGGCGGGGCGGGCCTTCGTGCGTACGTGCGTACGTCCTTGCAGGGACGGCAAGGGATCACCCTTGGCGATGTCGTGGGCGGGGGTGGTTTCTTTGGTGTGCGTGTGTGCGCCTTGGAGTGATATTTTGTGTCCATCTCTCTGTCCCTTTCTGTCTCCCCTGCACACAAGCGTGTGCGCGGTCTTCTTGGCTCCTGTGTCTCTGTCTGTCTCCCCCCACACAAGCACATGCTGTGTTTGAGTGTATGCTTAGTGTGAGAGAGAAATTTTCTGCCCTTCTCTCTGTGTGTGTGTGTGAGAGAGAGAGAGAGAGAGAGAGAGAGATTTGTGTGTGTGTGTGTGTGTGTGTGTGTGTGTGTGAGAGAGAGAGAGAGACGAGAGACGAGAGACGAGAGACGAGAGACAGAGAGATTTTGTTTCTGCCTGCCTGTGCCCGCCTCTGTCTCGTCTCGTCTCGTCTCGTCTCGTCTGTCTGTCTCTCTCTCTCTCTCTCTCTCTCTCTCTCTCTCTCTCTCATTCCCTCCCTCCCTCCCTCCCCCCCCGCAATCAAGTGTGTGTGAGAGCGCACGAGTGCTTTTGCGCTTGTCTTTCTGTATCCCTGTGTCTCGGCATGCTCCCCCTCCCGCAAAGGAACGCACGCACGCCGAGACTTTTCTCCCTTGCCGTCCCTGCAAGGACGAACGCACGCACGCACGCCCTCCCTCACCCGTCCCCTCCATCGCCTACCTGCTGCACTGCCGCCAAGCGGCGGTCTACAAAGTCACCGACTTCTACGGCAGCTGTCGCCACGAACCCCACCCACCCTTGGCGATGTCGTCAGGTGACAGCGACCACGTAGACCTGGAGGCTCGATAGGGGGAGCGGGCCGGTAGACCGGGAAGTCCTACGCCCTCCCTAGTAGACCGGCAAGCCGCAGCCTCTCCAGCGGGTAGACCGGGGGCCCGGCGAGTAGATTGGGCCGACCGGGAAGCCCCCACGGTCTCGCAGGTAGACCGGCAAACTCCAGCCTTCGGGGCCGGTAGACCGGAGGGGAGCCGACGGCCGGGAGACCGGGCAACGCCGCCAGCCCCTCGTGCCGGTAGACCGGGCTGACCGAGGTCCGACGCCCAGTAGACCGTCCAGGGGTTCCGCGCCGTGCGCCAGGTAGACCGGGAAGCCCCTCGATCTCTGGAGGAAGACCGGCAAGACCCAGCTTTCCCGGCCGGTAGACCGGAGGGGACCCGGAGGCCGGGAGACCGGGCAGCTCCAGACCCTCCGGCCGGTAGGCCGGGCCCACCGAGGTCTGGCGCCCAGTAGACCGGACAGCGGTTCCGCGCCGTGCTCCAGGTAGACCGGCAGAACCGCGCTTTCCGGTGGGTAGACCGGGAAGTCCCCACGATCTCTGGAGGAAGACCGGCAAGACCCAGCTTTCCCGGGCGGTAGACCGGAGGGGAGCCGACGACCGGGAGACCGGGCAACGCCGCCAGCCCCTCCGGCCGGTAGACCGGGCCCACCGAGGTCCGACTCCAGTAGACCGGCCAGCGGTTCCGCGCCGTGCGCCAGGTAGACCGGGAAGCCCCTCGATCTCTGGAGGAAGACCGGCAAGGCCCAGCTTTCCCGGCCGGTAGACCGGAGGGGAGCCGACGACCGGGAGACAGGGCCTCGGGAAGACGTTTCTCCTCCGAGGTAGACCTGGAAGCCCCAGGCACTGCGGCGAGCAGGCAGGCAGGCAGGCAGGGCCGCTCCTTCCACTTGGTAGACCGGGAAGCCGCACGTTCTCGGAGGAAGACCGGCAAGAACCAGCCTTCCTGGCTGGTAGACCGGATGGGAGCCGAGGGCCTGGAGGCCAGGCAACGCCGCTGTCTCCTCCGGCGGGTAGACAGGGCTTCCCGAGGTCCGGGGCCCAGTTGACTGTCCAGCGGTTCCGCGCCGTGCGCCAGGTGGCCAGGCAGAGCCTCTCTTTCCGGGGGGTAGACCGGGAAGCCCCGACGATCTCTGAGGAAGACCGGCAAACCCCAGCCTTCCCGGCCGGTAGACCGGGCTCACCGCGGTCCGGCGCCCAGTAGACCGGCCAGCGGTTGCGCTACCGTTCTTGTAAGACCGGCCAGAGCCTCCCCCTCCTCGAAGGTTAGTAGACCGGGCAGCGGCTCCAGCCCCCCACCGCCTAGTGGACTGGCGCCTCGCGACCTCATGGAGGGTAGACCGGGAAGCCGTTTCTCCTCAGGTAGACCTGGAAGTCCCAGACCCTGCGGCAGGCAGGCAGGCAGGCAGGCAGGCAGGCAGGCAGGCAGGCAGGCTGGCTGGCTGGCTGAGGGTGGCCGTCTGCTTCCTGCCTTCCAGGTAGACCGGGAAAGTGCCTGTTCCTTTGTTTAGGAGCGCTGGTCAGGCGGCAGGAAGGAGGAAGGCAGGCAGGCAGGCAGGCAGGCAGGCAGGCAGGCAGGCAGGCAGGCAGGCAGGCAGGGAGGGAGGGCGTGGTGTGCGTGGACGCGAGGAGCCCACCGCGCCTGACACCGAGTAGACCGGCCAGCAGTGCCGCGCCGTACGCCAGGTAGACCGGCGGAACCGCGCTTTCCAGTGGGTAGACCGGGAAGTCCCCACGATCTGAGGAAGACCGGCAAGACCCAGCCTTCCCGACCGGTAGACCGGAGGGGAGCCAAGGGCCGGGAGACCGGGCAACGCCGCCAGCCCCTCCGGCCGGTAGATCGGGCTTCCCGAGGGCCGGCGCCCAGTAGACCGGACAGCGGTTCCTCGCCGTGCGCCAGGTAGTCCGGCGAAGCGAAGCCGCCCTTTCTGGTGGGTTGACCGGGAAGCCCCAGCCTTATCGGCCGGTAGACCGGAGGGGAGCCGAGGGCCGGGAGACCGGGTAACGTCGCCTGCCCCTCCGGCGGGTCGAACGGGAAGCCTCCCTTCCTCGGAGGTAGACCGGCAGGACCCACTCCGTTGGCAGGCCCACCCGCCGCCAGGAGGACCGGGGCCCTCGCGAGTAGACCGGGGAGGGCTTCAGGTAGACCGGGCAAGAGCCTGTTCCTTGGTTTAGGAGCGCTGGTCAGGCGGCAGGCAGGCAGGGAGGGCGTGGTGTGCGTGGACGCGGGGAGGCCACCGGGTCTGACTCCGAGTAGACCGGCCAGCGGTGCCGCGCCGTACGCCAGGAAGCCTGGCAGAGGCGCCCTTTCCGGCAGGAAGACCGGGAGGCCCCACGATCTCGGAAGAAGACCGGCAAGACCCAGCCTTCCCGGCCGGTAGACCGGAGGGGAGCCGAGGGCCGGGAGACCGGGCAACGTCGCCTGCCCCTCCGGCGGGTCGACCGGGAAGCCTCCCTTCCTCGGAGGTAGACCGGCAGGACCCAGCCTCCACGGCCAGCAGAACCCAGGGCCGGGAGACCGGGCACCGCTGCCAGCCCCGGGCCAGACCGCGGTGACTGTGGACACGAGAAGCAGACCTGGCCGCTGCCGGGAGGACCGGGGCCTTCGCGAGTAGACCGGGCGGTCGTCTGGCCTCCGGCGGGTAGACCGGGGAGGACCGGGAAGAAGCCCCAGCCGCCTCGCCCGGGCGGAGAACGGGGGGGGGGGACCGGCAGCAGACAGACCGGCCTCCCAGCGGTAGACCGGGAAAGCCTTCCATCCTCGGAAGGGGACCGCCACGTCCCAGCTTCCCTGGCCAGCAGTGGACCGGAGGAGAGCCGCCAGCGGCCGCAGGAAGAACGGGCCACGCTGCCGGCCCCTCCGGCGGGGAGCTAGACCCGGCCGCCCCCCCGGAAAACGGCCAGCGCTTCCCCTCCTTACGCCGGGAGGACCGGCCCACCCGCCCCCGCTTGCCGGCCGGTAGACCGGGGCCACCGGCAAACTTGCCCTGGACCGGGCAGGGGCCGGACCCACACAGACGCCCGGAAGCCTGCCCTTCTCCGGCCTTCGCACTCTCCGCCAACCGCTCTCGCCTCGCCTCCGTCCGCCTCCCGTTCTCGGAGGTAGACCGGCAAGCCCCATTCCCCCCCCCCCGGCCCGGCTAGTAGACCGGTTAGCAGCGGTACCAGTCCGGCCGTCAGATGGCCCGGCGCTTCCCAGCCCCAAGCAGGGTAGAGCTGGAAGCCGTCTGTCCTTGAGGTAGAGCTGGAAGCCCCAGCCCGGCAGGCAGGCAGGCAGGCAGGCAGGCAGGCAGGCAGGCAGGCAGGCGTGAGCGTGGACGCGAGGAGCCCACCGGGCCTCCGTCGGGCCGACCGGGAATTCTCCCTTCCTCGGAGGTAGACCGGCAAGACCCAGCCGGCCGACTGCAGGGGAGCCCAGGGCCGGGAGAACGGGGTGTCCGTGGACGCGAGAAGCAGGCTGGGCCTTCGCCGGGTAGACCCGCGAGTAGACCGGGCGGTCGGCAGGCCTCCGGCGGGTAGACCGGGGAGGACCGCGAAGCCCCAGCCGCAGGAAGAACGGGCCACGCTGCCGGCCCCTCCGGCGTGGAGCTAGACCCGGCCGCCCCCCCCGGAAAACGGCCAGCGCTTCCACGTCGCCTGCCCCTCCGGCGGGTCGACCGGGAAGCCTCCCTTCCTCGGAGGTAGACCGGCAGGACCCAGCCTCCAAGGCCAGCAGAGCCCAGGGCCGGGAGAACGGGGTGTCCGTAGACGCGAGAAGCAGGCTGGGCCTTTGCCGGGTAGACCGGGAGGCCCCCCGTTCTCGGAAGGGGGCCGGCGAGGCCCTCGCGAGTAGACCGGGCGGTCGGCAGGCCTCCGGCGGGTAGACCGGGGAGGACCGCGAA
>NW_028148952.1:75000-80000 GCF_965112155.1 Podarcis liolepis | reverse complement strand
CAGGCCAGGGTGCGTGGACGTCCCATGCCTGCCTGCCTGCCTGCCTGCTTCCAGGTAGACCGGGTAAGAACCTGGACCTTCGTATAGAAGCGCCAGGCGGCCGCAGGCAAGCAGGCAGACGGGTAGGGAGCATGGCCGTCCCCTGCCTGCCTGCCTGCCTGCCTGCCTGCCTGCCTGCCTCCCCCCCCCCAGGTAGACCGGATAATAACCTGTACCTTCGTATAGAAGCGCCAGGCGGCCGCAGGCAGGCAGGCAGGCAGGCAGGCAGGCAGGGAGCGTAGACGTCCCCTGCCTTCCTGCCTTCTTCCAGGTAGACCGTGTAAGAACCTGGACCTTTTATTTTAGGAGCGCCCTCGTGTGGCCAGCATGGTAAGGGCAGGGCCTTCTTCTTCTTCTTCTTCTTCTTCTTCTTCTTCTTCTTCTTCTTCTTCTTCTTCTCCTCCTCCTCCTCCTCCTCCTCCTGCTCCTGCTCCTCCTTCGTCGTATCCCTATTGTTGTCAAGATCGTGCGTGCGTGCGTCCGTGCATTCGTGCGGTTGAAATGGGGGATCCGTGAGTGTTTGTGTGTGTGCTGGCATGCCTGCCCGCCCGCCTCCCTCTCCGTGATCTATTTTGGGTCTGTCTCTCCCTCCCGCACCCGCAAGCACATCGCCATGACAAACCACGACATCGCCAAGGGCGGCGTTCGTGGCGACAGCTGCCGTAGACCTCGGTGACTTTGTAGACCGCCGCTTGGCAGCAGAGCAGCAGGTAGGCGATGGAGGAGACGGTTGGGGTGGGGCGGGGCGGGCCTTCGTGCGTACGTGCGTACGTCCTTGCAGGGACGGCAAGGGATCACCCTTGGCGATGTCGTGGGCGGGGGTGGTTTCTTTGGTGTGCGTGTGTGCGCCTTGGAGTGATATTTTGTGTCCATCTCTCTGTCCCTTTCTGTCTCCCCTGCACACAAGCGTGTGCGCGGTCTTCTTGGCTCCTGTGTCTCTGTCTGTCTCCCCCCACACAAGCACATGCTGTGTTTGAGTGTATGCTTAGTGTGAGAGAGAAATTTTCTGCCCTTCTCTCTGTGTGTGTGTGTGAGAGAGAGAGAGAGAGAGAGAGAGAGATTTGTGTGTGTGTGTGTGTGTGTGTGTGTGTGTGTGAGAGAGAGAGAGAGACGAGAGACGAGAGACGAGAGACGAGAGACAGAGAGATTTTGTTTCTGCCTGCCTGTGCCCGCCTCTGTCTCGTCTCGTCTCGTCTCGTCTCGTCTGTCTGTCTCTCTCTCTCTCTCTCTCTCTCTCTCTCTCTCTCTCTCATTCCCTCCCTCCCTCCCTCCCCCCCCGCAATCAAGTGTGTGTGAGAGCGCACGAGTGCTTTTGCGCTTGTCTTTCTGTATCCCTGTGTCTCGGCATGCTCCCCCTCCCGCAAAGGAACGCACGCACGCCGAGACTTTTCTCCCTTGCCGTCCCTGCAAGGACGAACGCACGCACGCACGCCCTCCCTCACCCGTCCCCTCCATCGCCTACCTGCTGCACTGCCGCCAAGCGGCGGTCTACAAAGTCACCGACTTCTACGGCAGCTGTCGCCACGAACCCCACCCACCCTTGGCGATGTCGTCAGGTGACAGCGACCACGTAGACCTGGAGGCTCGATAGGGGGAGCGGGCCGGTAGACCGGGAAGTCCTACGCCCTCCCTAGTAGACCGGCAAGCCGCAGCCTCTCCAGCGGGTAGACCGGGGGCCCGGCGAGTAGATTGGGCCGACCGGGAAGCCCCCACGGTCTCGCAGGTAGACCGGCAAACTCCAGCCTTCGGGGCCGGTAGACCGGAGGGGAGCCGACGGCCGGGAGACCGGGCAACGCCGCCAGCCCCTCGTGCCGGTAGACCGGGCTGACCGAGGTCCGACGCCCAGTAGACCGTCCAGGGGTTCCGCGCCGTGCGCCAGGTAGACCGGGAAGCCCCTCGATCTCTGGAGGAAGACCGGCAAGACCCAGCTTTCCCGGCCGGTAGACCGGAGGGGACCCGGAGGCCGGGAGACCGGGCAGCTCCAGACCCTCCGGCCGGTAGGCCGGGCCCACCGAGGTCTGGCGCCCAGTAGACCGGACAGCGGTTCCGCGCCGTGCTCCAGGTAGACCGGCAGAACCGCGCTTTCCGGTGGGTAGACCGGGAAGTCCCCACGATCTCTGGAGGAAGACCGGCAAGACCCAGCTTTCCCGGGCGGTAGACCGGAGGGGAGCCGACGACCGGGAGACCGGGCAACGCCGCCAGCCCCTCCGGCCGGTAGACCGGGCCCACCGAGGTCCGACTCCAGTAGACCGGCCAGCGGTTCCGCGCCGTGCGCCAGGTAGACCGGGAAGCCCCTCGATCTCTGGAGGAAGACCGGCAAGGCCCAGCTTTCCCGGCCGGTAGACCGGAGGGGAGCCGACGACCGGGAGACAGGGCCTCGGGAAGACGTTTCTCCTCCGAGGTAGACCTGGAAGCCCCAGGCACTGCGGCGAGCAGGCAGGCAGGCAGGCAGGGCCGCTCCTTCCACTTGGTAGACCGGGAAGCCGCACGTTCTCGGAGGAAGACCGGCAAGAACCAGCCTTCCTGGCTGGTAGACCGGATGGGAGCCGAGGGCCTGGAGGCCAGGCAACGCCGCTGTCTCCTCCGGCGGGTAGACAGGGCTTCCCGAGGTCCGGGGCCCAGTTGACTGTCCAGCGGTTCCGCGCCGTGCGCCAGGTGGCCAGGCAGAGCCTCTCTTTCCGGGGGGTAGACCGGGAAGCCCCGACGATCTCTGAGGAAGACCGGCAAACCCCAGCCTTCCCGGCCGGTAGACCGGGCTCACCGCGGTCCGGCGCCCAGTAGACCGGCCAGCGGTTGCGCTACCGTTCTTGTAAGACCGGCCAGAGCCTCCCCCTCCTCGAAGGTTAGTAGACCGGGCAGCGGCTCCCCCCACCGCCTAGTGGACTGGCGCCTCGCGACCTCATGGAGGGTAGACCGGGAAGCCGTTTCTCCTCAGGTAGACCTGGAAGTCCCAGACCCTGCGGCAGGCAGGCAGGCAGGCAGGCAGGCAGGCAGGCAGGCAGGCAGGCAGGCTGGCTGGCTGGGAGGGTGGCCGTCTGCTTCCTGCCTTCCAGGTAGACCGGGAAAGTGCCTGTTCCTTTGTTTAGGAGCGCTGGTCAGGCGGCAGGAAGGAGGAAGGCAGGCAGGCAGGCAGGCAGGCAGGCAGGCAGGCAGGCAGGCAGGCAGGCAGGGAGGGAGGGCGTGGTGTGCGTGGACGCGAGGAGCCCACCGCGCCTGACACCGAGTAGACCGGCCAGCAGTGCCGCGCCGTACGCCAGGTAGACCGGCGGAACCGCGCTTTCCAGTGGGTAGACCGGGAAGTCCCCACGATCTGAGGAAGACCGGCAAGACCCAGCCTTCCCGACCGGTAGACCGGAGGGGAGCCAAGGGCCGGGAGACCGGGCAACGCCGCCAGCCCCTCCGGCCGGTAGATCGGGCTTCCCGAGGGCCGGCGCCCAGTAGACCGGACAGCGGTTCCTCGCCGTGCGCCAGGTAGTCCGGCGAAGCGAAGCCGCCCTTTCTGGTGGGTTGACCGGGAAGCCCCAGCCTTATCGGCCGGTAGACCGGAGGGGAGCCGAGGGCCGGGAGACCGGGTAACGTCGCCTGCCCCTCCGGCGGGTCGAACGGGAAGCCTCCCTTCCTCGGAGGTAGACCGGCAGGACCCACTCCGTTGGCAGGCCCACCCGCCGCCAGGAGGACCGGGGCCCTCGCGAGTAGACCGGGGAGGGCTTCAGGTAGACCGGGCAAGAGCCTGTTCCTTGGTTTAGGAGCGCTGGTCAGGCGGCAGGCAGGCAGGGAGGGCGTGGTGTGCGTGGACGCGGGGAGGCCACCGGGTCTGACTCCGAGTAGACCGGCCAGCGGTGCCGCGCCGTACGCCAGGAAGCCTGGCAGAGGCGCCCTTTCCGGCAGGAAGACCGGGAGGCCCCACGATCTCGGAAGAAGACCGGCAAGACCCAGCCTTCCCGGCCGGTAGACCGGAGGGGAGCCGAGGGCCGGGAGACCGGGCAACGTCGCCTGCCCCTCCGGCGGGTCGACCGGGAAGCCTCCCTTCCTCGGAGGTAGACCGGCAGGACCCAGCCTCCACGGCCAGCAGAACCCAGGGCCGGGAGACCGGGCACCGCTGCCAGCCCCGGGCCAGACCGCGGTGACTGTGGACACGAGAAGCAGACCTGGCCGCTGCCGGGAGGACCGGGGCCTTCGCGAGTAGACCGGGCGGTCGTCTGGCCTCCGGCGGGTAGACCGGGGAGGACCGGGAAGAAGCCCCAGCCGCCTCGCCCGGGCGGAGAACGGGGGGGGGGGACCGGCAGCAGACAGACCGGCCTCCCAGCGGTAGACCGGGAAAGCCTTCCATCCTCGGAAGGGGACCGCCACGTCCCAGCTTCCCTGGCCAGCAGTGGACCGGAGGAGAGCCGCCAGCGGCCGCAGGAAGAACGGGCCACGCTGCCGGCCCCTCCGGCGGGGAGCTAGACCCGGCCGCCCCCCCGGAAAACGGCCAGCGCTTCCCCTCCTTACGCCGGGAGGACCGGCCCACCCGCCCCCGCTTGCCGGCCGGTAGACCGGGGCCACCGGCAAACTTGCCCTGGACCGGGCAGGGGCCGGACCCACACAGACGCCCGGAAGCCTGCCCTTCTCCGGCCTTCGCACTCTCCGCCAACCGCTCTCGCCTCGCCTCCGTCCGCCTCCCGTTCTCGGAGGTAGACCGGCAAGCCCCATTCCCCCCCCCCCGGCCCGGCTAGTAGACCGGTTAGCAGCGGTACCAGTCCGGCCGTCAGATGGCCCGGCGCTTCCCAGCCCCAAGCAGGGTAGAGCTGGAAGCCGTCTGTCCTTGAGGTAGAGCTGGAAGCCCCAGCCCGGCAGGCAGGCAGGCAGGCAGGCAGGCAGGCAGGCAGGCAGGCAGGCGTGAGCGTGGACGCGAGGAGCCCACCGGGCCTCCGTCGGGCCGACCGGGAATTCTCCCTTCCTCGGAGGTAGACCGGCAAGAC
>NW_028148952.1:55000-62500 GCF_965112155.1 Podarcis liolepis | reverse complement strand
GGCAGGCAGGCAGGCAGGCAGGCAGGCAGGCAGGCAGGCAGCATGGCCGTCCCCTGCCTGCCTGCCTGCCTGCCTGCCTGCCTGCCTGCCTGCCTCCTCCCAGGTAGACCGGATAAGAACCTGTACCTTTGTATAGAAGCGCCAGGCGGCCGCAGGCAGGCAGGCAGGCAGGCAGGCAGGCAGCAGGCCAGGGTGCGTGGACTTCCCATGCCTGCCTGCCTGCCTGCCTGCCTGCCTGCCTGCCTGCCTGCTTCCAGGTAGACCGGGTAAGAACCTGGACCTTCGTATAGAAACGCCAGGCGGCCGCAGGCAGGCAGGCAGGCAGGCAGGCAGGCAGGCAGGCAGGCAGGCAGGCAGGCAGGCAGCATGGCCGTCCCCTGCCTGCCTGCCTGCCTCCTCCCAGGTAGACCGGATAAGAACCTGTACCTTTGTATAGAAGCGCCAGGCGGCCGCAGGCAAGCAGGCAGGCAGGCAGGCAGGCAGGCAGGCAGGCAGCAGGCCAGGGTGCGTGGACGTCCCATGCCTGCCTGCCTGCCTGCCTGCTTCCAGGTAGACCGGGTAAGAACCTGGACCTTCGTATAGAAGCGCCAGGCGGCCGCAGGCAAGCAGGCAGACGGGTAGGGAGCATGGCCGTCCCCTGCCTGCCTGCCTGCCTGCCTGCCTGCCTGCCTGCCTCCCCCCCCCCAGGTAGACCGGATAATAACCTGTACCTTCGTATAGAAGCGCCAGGCGGCCGCAGGCAGGCAGGCAGGCAGGCAGGCAGGCAGGGAGCGTAGACGTCCCCTGCCTTCCTGCCTTCTTCCAGGTAGACCGTGTAAGAACCTGGACCTTTTATTTTAGGAGCGCCCTCGTGTGGCCAGCATGGTAAGGGCAGGGCCTTCTTCTTCTTCTTCTTCTTCTTCTTCTTCTTCTTCTTCTTCTTCTTCTTCTTCTCCTCCTCCTCCTCCTCCTCCTCCTGCTCCTGCTCCTCCTTCGTCGTATCCCTATTGTTGTCAAGATCGTGCGTGCGTGCGTCCGTGCATTCGTGCGGTTGAAATGGGGGATCCGTGAGTGTTTGTGTGTGTGCTGGCATGCCTGCCCGCCCGCCTCCCTCTCCGTGATCTATTTTGGGTCTGTCTCTCCCTCCCGCACCCGCAAGCACATCGCCATGACAAACCACGACATCGCCAAGGGCGGCGTTCGTGGCGACAGCTGCCGTAGACCTCGGTGACTTTGTAGACCGCCGCTTGGCAGCAGAGCAGCAGGTAGGCGATGGAGGAGACGGTTGGGGTGGGGCGGGGCGGGCCTTCGTGCGTACGTGCGTACGTCCTTGCAGGGACGGCAAGGGATCACCCTTGGCGATGTCGTGGGCGGGGGTGGTTTCTTTGGTGTGCGTGTGTGCGCCTTGGAGTGATATTTTGTGTCCATCTCTCTGTCCCTTTCTGTCTCCCCTGCACACAAGCGTGTGCGCGGTCTTCTTGGCTCCTGTGTCTCTGTCTGTCTCCCCCCACACAAGCACATGCTGTGTTTGAGTGTATGCTTAGTGTGAGAGAGAAATTTTCTGCCCTTCTCTCTGTGTGTGTGTGTGAGAGAGAGAGAGAGAGAGAGAGAGAGATTTGTGTGTGTGTGTGTGTGTGTGTGTGTGTGTGTGTGAGAGAGAGAGAGACGAGAGACGAGAGACGAGAGACGAGAGACAGAGAGATTTTGTTTCTGCCTGCCTGTGCCCGCCTCTGTCTCGTCTCGTCTCGTCTCGTCTCGTCTGTCTGTCTCTCTCTCTCTCTCTCTCTCTCTCTCTCTCTCTCTCTCATTCCCTCCCTCCCTCCCTCCCCCCCCGCAATCAAGTGTGTGTGAGAGCGCACGAGTGCTTTTGCGCTTGTCTTTCTGTATCCCTGTGTCTCGGCATGCTCCCCCTCCCGCAAAGGAACGCACGCACGCCGAGACTTTTCTCCCTTGCCGTCCCTGCAAGGACGAACGCACGCACGCACGCCCTCCCTCACCCGTCCCCTCCATCGCCTACCTGCTGCACTGCCGCCAAGCGGCGGTCTACAAAGTCACCGACTTCTACGGCAGCTGTCGCCACGAACCCCACCCACCCTTGGCGATGTCGTCAGGTGACAGCGACCACGTAGACCTGGAGGCTCGATAGGGGGAGCGGGCCGGTAGACCGGGAAGTCCTACGCCCTCCCTAGTAGACCGGCAAGCCGCAGCCTCTCCAGCGGGTAGACCGGGGGCCCGGCGAGTAGATTGGGCCGACCGGGAAGCCCCCACGGTCTCGCAGGTAGACCGGCAAACTCCAGCCTTCGGGGCCGGTAGACCGGAGGGGAGCCGACGGCCGGGAGACCGGGCAACGCCGCCAGCCCCTCGTGCCGGTAGACCGGGCTGACCGAGGTCCGACGCCCAGTAGACCGTCCAGGGGTTCCGCGCCGTGCGCCAGGTAGACCGGGAAGCCCCTCGATCTCTGGAGGAAGACCGGCAAGACCCAGCTTTCCCGGCCGGTAGACCGGAGGGGACCCGGAGGCCGGGAGACCGGGCAGCTCCAGACCCTCCGGCCGGTAGGCCGGGCCCACCGAGGTCTGGCGCCCAGTAGACCGGACAGCGGTTCCGCGCCGTGCTCCAGGTAGACCGGCAGAACCGCGCTTTCCGGTGGGTAGACCGGGAAGTCCCCACGATCTCTGGAGGAAGACCGGCAAGACCCAGCTTTCCCGGGCGGTAGACCGGAGGGGAGCCGACGACCGGGAGACCGGGCAACGCCGCCAGCCCCTCCGGCCGGTAGACCGGGCCCACCGAGGTCCGACTCCAGTAGACCGGCCAGCGGTTCCGCGCCGTGCGCCAGGTAGACCGGGAAGCCCCTCGATCTCTGGAGGAAGACCGGCAAGGCCCAGCTTTCCCGGCCGGTAGACCGGAGGGGAGCCGACGACCGGGAGACAGGGCCTCGGGAAGACGTTTCTCCTCCGAGGTAGACCTGGAAGCCCCAGGCACTGCGGCGAGCAGGCAGGCAGGCAGGCAGGGCCGCTCCTTCCACTTGGTAGACCGGGAAGCCGCACGTTCTCGGAGGAAGACCGGCAAGAACCAGCCTTCCTGGCTGGTAGACCGGATGGGAGCCGAGGGCCTGGAGGCCAGGCAACGCCGCTGTCTCCTCCGGCGGGTAGACAGGGCTTCCCGAGGTCCGGGGCCCAGTTGACTGTCCAGCGGTTCCGCGCCGTGCGCCAGGTGGCCAGGCAGAGCCTCTCTTTCCGGGGGGTAGACCGGGAAGCCCCGACGATCTCTGAGGAAGACCGGCAAACCCCAGCCTTCCCGGCCGGTAGACCGGGCTCACCGCGGTCCGGCGCCCAGTAGACCGGCCAGCGGTTGCGCTACCGTTCTTGTAAGACCGGCCAGAGCCTCCCCCTCCTCGAAGGTTAGTAGACCGGGCAGCGGCTCCAGCCCCCCACCGCCTAGTGGACTGGCGCCTCGCGACCTCATGGAGGGTAGACCGGGAAGCCGTTTCTCCTCAGGTAGACCTGGAAGTCCCAGACCCTGCGGCAGGCAGGCAGGCAGGCAGGCAGGCAGGCAGGCAGGCAGGCAGGCAGGCTGGCTGGCTGGGAGGGTGGCCGTCTGCTTCCTGCCTTCCAGGTAGACCGGGAAAGTGCCTGTTCCTTTGTTTAGGAGCGCTGGTCAGGCGGCAGGAAGGAGGAAGGCAGGCAGGCAGGCAGGCAGGCAGGCAGGCAGGCAGGCAGGCAGGCAGGCAGGGAGGGAGGGCGTGGTGTGCGTGGACGCGAGGAGCCCACCGCGCCTGACACCGAGTAGACCGGCCAGCAGTGCCGCGCCGTACGCCAGGTAGACCGGCGGAACCGCGCTTTCCAGTGGGTAGACCGGGAAGTCCCCACGATCTGAGGAAGACCGGCAAGACCCAGCCTTCCCGACCGGTAGACCGGAGGGGAGCCAAGGGCCGGGAGACCGGGCAACGCCGCCAGCCCCTCCGGCCGGTAGATCGGGCTTCCCGAGGGCCGGCGCCCAGTAGACCGGACAGCGGTTCCTCGCCGTGCGCCAGGTAGTCCGGCGAAGCGAAGCCGCCCTTTCTGGTGGGTTGACCGGGAAGCCCCAGCCTTATCGGCCGGTAGACCGGAGGGGAGCCGAGGGCCGGGAGACCGGGTAACGTCGCCTGCCCCTCCGGCGGGTCGAACGGGAAGCCTCCCTTCCTCGGAGGTAGACCGGCAGGACCCACTCCGTTGGCAGGCCCACCCGCCGCCAGGAGGACCGGGGCCCTCGCGAGTAGACCGGGGAGGGCTTCAGGTAGACCGGGCAAGAGCCTGTTCCTTGGTTTAGGAGCGCTGGTCAGGCGGCAGGCAGGCAGGGAGGGCGTGGTGTGCGTGGACGCGGGGAGGCCACCGGGTCTGACTCCGAGTAGACCGGCCAGCGGTGCCGCGCCGTACGCCAGGAAGCCTGGCAGAGGCGCCCTTTCCGGCAGGAAGACCGGGAGGCCCCACGATCTCGGAAGAAGACCGGCAAGACCCAGCCTTCCCGGCCGGTAGACCGGAGGGGAGCCGAGGGCCGGGAGACCGGGCAACGTCGCCTGCCCCTCCGGCGGGTCGACCGGGAAGCCTCCCTTCCTCGGAGGTAGACCGGCAGGACCCAGCCTCCACGGCCAGCAGAACCCAGGGCCGGGAGACCGGGCACCGCTGCCAGCCCCGGGCCAGACCGCGGTGACTGTGGACACGAGAAGCAGACCTGGCCGCTGCCGGGAGGACCGGGGCCTTCGCGAGTAGACCGGGCGGTCGTCTGGCCTCCGGCGGGTAGACCGGGGAGGACCGGGAAGAAGCCCCAGCCGCCTCGCCCGGGCGGAGAACGGGGGGGGGGGACCGGCAGCAGACAGACCGGCCTCCCAGCGGTAGACCGGGAAAGCCTTCCATCCTCGGAAGGGGACCGCCACGTCCCAGCTTCCCTGGCCAGCAGTGGACCGGAGGAGAGCCGCCAGCGGCCGCAGGAAGAACGGGCCACGCTGCCGGCCCCTCCGGCGGGGAGCTAGACCCGGCCGCCCCCCCGGAAAACGGCCAGCGCTTCCCCTCCTTACGCCGGGAGGACCGGCCCACCCGCCCCCGCTTGCCGGCCGGTAGACCGGGGCCACCGGCAAACTTGCCCTGGACCGGGCAGGGGCCGGACCCACACAGACGCCCGGAAGCCTGCCCTTCTCCGGCCTTCGCACTCTCCGCCAACCGCTCTCGCCTCGCCTCCGTCCGCCTCCCGTTCTCGGAGGTAGACCGGCAAGCCCCATTCCCCCCCCCCCGGCCCGGCTAGTAGACCGGTTAGCAGCGGTACCAGTCCGGCCGTCAGATGGCCCGGCGCTTCCCAGCCCCAAGCAGGGTAGAGCTGGAAGCCGTCTGTCCTTGAGGTAGAGCTGGAAGCCCCAGCCCGGCAGGCAGGCAGGCAGGCAGGCAGGCAGGCAGGCAGGCAGGCAGGCGTGAGCGTGGACGCGAGGAGCCCACCGGGCCTCCGTCGGGCCGACCGGGAATTCTCCCTTCCTCGGAGGTAGACCGGCAAGACCCAGCCGGCCGACTGCAGGGGAGCCCAGGGCCGGGAGAACGGGGTGTCCGTGGACGCGAGAAGCAGGCTGGGCCTTCGCCGGGTAGACCCGCGAGTAGACCGGGCGGTCGGCAGGCCTCCGGCGGGTAGACCGGGGAGGACCGCGAAGCCCCAGCCGCAGGAAGAACGGGCCACGCTGCCGGCCCCTCCGGCGTGGAGCTAGACCCGGCCGCCCCCCCCGGAAAACGGCCAGCGCTTCCACGTCGCCTGCCCCTCCGGCGGGTCGACCGGGAAGCCTCCCTTCCTCGGAGGTAGACCGGCAGGACCCAGCCTCCAAGGCCAGCAGAGCCCAGGGCCGGGAGAACGGGGTGTCCGTAGACGCGAGAAGCAGGCTGGGCCTTTGCCGGGTAGACCGGGAGGCCCCCCGTTCTCGGAAGGGGGCCGGCGAGGCCCTCGCGAGTAGACCGGGCGGTCGGCAGGCCTCCGGCGGGTAGACCGGGGAGGACCGCGAAGCCCCAGCCGCAGGAAGAACGGGCCACGCTGCCGGCCCCTCCGGCGTGGAGCTAGACCCGGCCGCCCCCCCCCGGAAAACGGCCAGCGCTTCCACGTCGCCTGCCCCTCCGGCGGGTCGACCGGGAAGCCTCCCTTCCTCGGAGGTAGACCGGCAGGACCCAGCCTCCAAGGCTAGCAGAGCCCAGGGCCGGGAGAACGGGGTGTCCGTAGACGCGAGAAGCAGGCTGGGCCTTCGCCGGGTAGACCGGGAGGCCCCCCGTTCTCGGAAGGGGGCCGGCGAGGCCCTCGCGAGTAGACCGGGCGGTCGGCAGGCCTCCGGCGGGTAGACCGGGGAGGACCGCGAAGCCCCAGCCGAAGGAAGAACGGGCCACGCTGCCGGCCCCTCCGGCGTGGAGCTAGACCCGGCCGCCCCCCCCCCGGAAAACGGCCAGCGCTTCCACGTCGCCTGCCCCTCCGGCGGCTCGACCGGGAAGCCTCCCTTCCTCGGAGGTAGACCGGCAGGACCCAGCCTCCAAGGCCAGCAGAGCCCAGGGCCGGGAGAACGGGGTGTCCGTAGACGCGAGAAGCAGGCTGGGCCTTCGCCGGGTAGACCGGGAGGCCCCCCCGTTCTCGGAAGGGGGCCGGCGAGGCCCTCGCGAGTAGACCGGGCGGTCGGCAGGCCTCCGGCGGGTAGACCGGGGAGGACCGCGAAGCCCCAGCCGCAGGAAGAACGGGCCACGCTGCCGGCCCCTCCGGCGTGGAGCTAGACCCGGCCGCCCCCCCCCCGGAAAACGGCCAGCGCTTCCACGTCGCCTGCCCCTCCCTCCGGCGGGTCGACCGGGAAGCCTCCCTTCCTCGGAGGTAGACCGGCAGGACCCAGCCTCCAAGGCCAGCAGAGCCCAGGGCCGGGAGAACGGGGTGTCCGTAGACGCGAGAAGCAGGCTGGGCCTTCGCCGGGTAGACCGGGAGGCCCCCCGTTCTCGGAAGGGGGCCGGCGAGGCCCTCGCGAGTAGACCGGGCGGTCGGCAGGCCTCCGGCGGGTAGACCGGGGAGGACCGCGAAGCCCCAGCCGCAGGAAGAACGGGCCCCTCCGGCGTGGAGCTAGACCCGGCCGCCCCCCCCCCCGGAAAACGGCCAGCGCTTCCGCTCCTTCCGCCGGGAAGACCGGCCGAGCCACCCCCGCTTGCCGGCCGGTAGACCGGGGCCACCGGCAACCGCGCCCCCTGGACCGGGCAGGGGCCGGACCCACGCAGACGCCCGGAAGCCTGCCTTTCGCCGGCCTTCGCCCGCCCGCCCGTCGCTGAGAAGCAGAGGCCGGGCGGCGGGATCGGTCTACCGCCGCTCCGCCGCATGGGTAGACCGGCACGACCGGGGAGCCACGGAGCCTCTTGCCGGAGCGAGGCTGCCGCGTCTGGCCGCCAGGGGCTTCCGAGACGCCGGCCTGCGGCGGCGGCGGAGCCGGTGCCCGAGACGCCGTCCGCTCCCGGCGGGCAAGGACGGCATGCGCGCGGAGATTTCTGGCGACAGGGT
>NW_028148952.1:37500-42500 GCF_965112155.1 Podarcis liolepis | reverse complement strand
GCACTGCCGCCAAGCGGCGGTCTACAAAGTCACCGACTTCTACGGCAGCTGTCGCCACGAACCCCACCCACCCTTGGCGATGTCGTCAGGTGACAGCGACCACGTAGACCTGGAGGCTCGATAGGGGGAGCGGGCCGGTAGACCGGGAAGTCCTACGCCCTCCCTAGTAGACCGGCAAGCCGCAGCCTCTCCAGCGGGTAGACCGGGGGCCCGGCGAGTAGATTGGGCCGACCGGGAAGCCCCCACGGTCTCGCAGGTAGACCGGCAAACTCCAGCCTTCGGGGCCGGTAGACCGGAGGGGAGCCGACGGCCGGGAGACCGGGCAACGCCGCCAGCCCCTCGTGCCGGTAGACCGGGCTGACCGAGGTCCGACGCCCAGTAGACCGTCCAGGGGTTCCGCGCCGTGCGCCAGGTAGACCGGGAAGCCCCTCGATCTCTGGAGGAAGACCGGCAAGACCCAGCTTTCCCGGCCGGTAGACCGGAGGGGACCCGGAGGCCGGGAGACCGGGCAGCTCCAGACCCTCCGGCCGGTAGGCCGGGCCCACCGAGGTCTGGCGCCCAGTAGACCGGACAGCGGTTCCGCGCCGTGCTCCAGGTAGACCGGCAGAACCGCGCTTTCCGGTGGGTAGACCGGGAAGTCCCCACGATCTCTGGAGGAAGACCGGCAAGACCCAGCTTTCCCGGGCGGTAGACCGGAGGGGAGCCGACGACCGGGAGACCGGGCAACGCCGCCAGCCCCTCCGGCCGGTAGACCGGGCCCACCGAGGTCCGACTCCAGTAGACCGGCCAGCGGTTCCGCGCCGTGCGCCAGGTAGACCGGGAAGCCCCTCGATCTCTGGAGGAAGACCGGCAAGGCCCAGCTTTCCCGGCCGGTAGACCGGAGGGGAGCCGACGACCGGGAGACAGGGCCTCGGGAAGACGTTTCTCCTCCGAGGTAGACCTGGAAGCCCCAGGCACTGCGGCGAGCAGGCAGGCAGGCAGGCAGGGCCGCTCCTTCCACTTGGTAGACCGGGAAGCCGCACGTTCTCGGAGGAAGACCGGCAAGAACCAGCCTTCCTGGCTGGTAGACCGGATGGGAGCCGAGGGCCTGGAGGCCAGGCAACGCCGCTGTCTCCTCCGGCGGGTAGACAGGGCTTCCCGAGGTCCGGGGCCCAGTTGACTGTCCAGCGGTTCCGCGCCGTGCGCCAGGTGGCCAGGCAGAGCCTCTCTTTCCGGGGGGTAGACCGGGAAGCCCCGACGATCTCTGAGGAAGACCGGCAAACCCCAGCCTTCCCGGCCGGTAGACCGGGCTCACCGCGGTCCGGCGCCCAGTAGACCGGCCAGCGGTTGCGCTACCGTTCTTGTAAGACCGGCCAGAGCCTCCCCCTCCTCGAAGGTTAGTAGACCGGGCAGCGGCTCCAGCCCCCCACCGCCTAGTGGACTGGCGCCTCGCGACCTCATGGAGGGTAGACCGGGAAGCCGTTTCTCCTCAGGTAGACCTGGAAGTCCCAGACCCTGCGGCAGGCAGGCAGGCAGGCAGGCAGGCAGGCAGGCAGGCAGGCAGGCAGGCTGGCTGGCTGGGAGGGTGGCCGTCTGCTTCCTGCCTTCCAGGTAGACCGGGAAAGTGCCTGTTCCTTTGTTTAGGAGCGCTGGTCAGGCGGCAGGAAGGAGGAAGGCAGGCAGGCAGGCAGGCAGGCAGGCAGGCAGGCAGGCAGGCAGGCAGGCAGGGAGGGAGGGCGTGGTGTGCGTGGACGCGAGGAGCCCACCGCGCCTGACACCGAGTAGACCGGCCAGCAGTGCCGCGCCGTACGCCAGGTAGACCGGCGGAACCGCGCTTTCCAGTGGGTAGACCGGGAAGTCCCCACGATCTGAGGAAGACCGGCAAGACCCAGCCTTCCCGACCGGTAGACCGGAGGGGAGCCAAGGGCCGGGAGACCGGGCAACGCCGCCAGCCCCTCCGGCCGGTAGATCGGGCTTCCCGAGGGCCGGCGCCCAGTAGACCGGACAGCGGTTCCTCGCCGTGCGCCAGGTAGTCCGGCGAAGCGAAGCCGCCCTTTCTGGTGGGTTGACCGGGAAGCCCCAGCCTTATCGGCCGGTAGACCGGAGGGGAGCCGAGGGCCGGGAGACCGGGTAACGTCGCCTGCCCCTCCGGCGGGTCGAACGGGAAGCCTCCCTTCCTCGGAGGTAGACCGGCAGGACCCACTCCGTTGGCAGGCCCACCCGCCGCCAGGAGGACCGGGGCCCTCGCGAGTAGACCGGGGAGGGCTTCAGGTAGACCGGGCAAGAGCCTGTTCCTTGGTTTAGGAGCGCTGGTCAGGCGGCAGGCAGGCAGGGAGGGCGTGGTGTGCGTGGACGCGGGGAGGCCACCGGGTCTGACTCCGAGTAGACCGGCCAGCGGTGCCGCGCCGTACGCCAGGAAGCCTGGCAGAGGCGCCCTTTCCGGCAGGAAGACCGGGAGGCCCCACGATCTCGGAAGAAGACCGGCAAGACCCAGCCTTCCCGGCCGGTAGACCGGAGGGGAGCCGAGGGCCGGGAGACCGGGCAACGTCGCCTGCCCCTCCGGCGGGTCGACCGGGAAGCCTCCCTTCCTCGGAGGTAGACCGGCAGGACCCAGCCTCCACGGCCAGCAGAACCCAGGGCCGGGAGACCGGGCACCGCTGCCAGCCCCGGGCCAGACCGCGGTGACTGTGGACACGAGAAGCAGACCTGGCCGCTGCCGGGAGGACCGGGGCCTTCGCGAGTAGACCGGGCGGTCGTCTGGCCTCCGGCGGGTAGACCGGGGAGGACCGGGAAGAAGCCCCAGCCGCCTCGCCCGGGCGGAGAACGGGGGGGGGGGACCGGCAGCAGACAGACCGGCCTCCCAGCGGTAGACCGGGAAAGCCTTCCATCCTCGGAAGGGGACCGCCACGTCCCAGCTTCCCTGGCCAGCAGTGGACCGGAGGAGAGCCGCCAGCGGCCGCAGGAAGAACGGGCCACGCTGCCGGCCCCTCCGGCGGGGAGCTAGACCCGGCCGCCCCCCCGGAAAACGGCCAGCGCTTCCCCTCCTTACGCCGGGAGGACCGGCCCACCCGCCCCCGCTTGCCGGCCGGTAGACCGGGGCCACCGGCAAACTTGCCCTGGACCGGGCAGGGGCCGGACCCACACAGACGCCCGGAAGCCTGCCCTTCTCCGGCCTTCGCACTCTCCGCCAACCGCTCTCGCCTCGCCTCCGTCCGCCTCCCGTTCTCGGAGGTAGACCGGCAAGCCCCATTCCCCCCCCCCCGGCCCGGCTAGTAGACCGGTTAGCAGCGGTACCAGTCCGGCCGTCAGATGGCCCGGCGCTTCCCAGCCCCAAGCAGGGTAGAGCTGGAAGCCGTCTGTCCTTGAGGTAGAGCTGGAAGCCCCAGCCCGGCAGGCAGGCAGGCAGGCAGGCAGGCAGGCAGGCAGGCAGGCAGGCGTGAGCGTGGACGCGAGGAGCCCACCGGGCCTCCGTCGGGCCGACCGGGAATTCTCCCTTCCTCGGAGGTAGACCGGCAAGACCCAGCCGGCCGACTGCAGGGGAGCCCAGGGCCGGGAGAACGGGGTGTCCGTGGACGCGAGAAGCAGGCTGGGCCTTCGCCGGGTAGACCCGCGAGTAGACCGGGCGGTCGGCAGGCCTCCGGCGGGTAGACCGGGGAGGACCGCGAAGCCCCAGCCGCAGGAAGAACGGGCCACGCTGCCGGCCCCTCCGGCGTGGAGCTAGACCCGGCCGCCCCCCCCGGAAAACGGCCAGCGCTTCCACGTCGCCTGCCCCTCCGGCGGGTCGACCGGGAAGCCTCCCTTCCTCGGAGGTAGACCGGCAGGACCCAGCCTCCAAGGCCAGCAGAGCCCAGGGCCGGGAGAACGGGGTGTCCGTAGACGCGAGAAGCAGGCTGGGCCTTTGCCGGGTAGACCGGGAGGCCCCCCGTTCTCGGAAGGGGGCCGGCGAGGCCCTCGCGAGTAGACCGGGCGGTCGGCAGGCCTCCGGCGGGTAGACCGGGGAGGACCGCGAAGCCCCAGCCGCAGGAAGAACGGGCCACGCTGCCGGCCCCTCCGGCGTGGAGCTAGACCCGGCCGCCCCCCCCCGGAAAACGGCCAGCGCTTCCACGTCGCCTGCCCCTCCGGCGGGTCGACCGGGAAGCCTCCCTTCCTCGGAGGTAGACCGGCAGGACCCAGCCTCCAAGGCTAGCAGAGCCCAGGGCCGGGAGAACGGGGTGTCCGTAGACGCGAGAAGCAGGCTGGGCCTTCGCCGGGTAGACCGGGAGGCCCCCCGTTCTCGGAAGGGGGCCGGCGAGGCCCTCGCGAGTAGACCGGGCGGTCGGCAGGCCTCCGGCGGGTAGACCGGGGAGGACCGCGAAGCCCCAGCCGAAGGAAGAACGGGCCACGCTGCCGGCCCCTCCGGCGTGGAGCTAGACCCGGCCGCCCCCCCCCCGGAAAACGGCCAGCGCTTCCACGTCGCCTGCCCCTCCGGCGGCTCGACCGGGAAGCCTCCCTTCCTCGGAGGTAGACCGGCAGGACCCAGCCTCCAAGGCCAGCAGAGCCCAGGGCCGGGAGAACGGGGTGTCCGTAGACGCGAGAAGCAGGCTGGGCCTTCGCCGGGTAGACCGGGAGGCCCCCCCGTTCTCGGAAGGGGGCCGGCGAGGCCCTCGCGAGTAGACCGGGCGGTCGGCAGGCCTCCGGCGGGTAGACCGGGGAGGACCGCGAAGCCCCAGCCGCAGGAAGAACGGGCCACGCTGCCGGCCCCTCCGGCGTGGAGCTAGACCCGGCCGCCCCCCCCCCGGAAAACGGCCAGCGCTTCCACGTCGCCTGCCCCTCCCTCCGGCGGGTCGACCGGGAAGCCTCCCTTCCTCGGAGGTAGACCGGCAGGACCCAGCCTCCAAGGCCAGCAGAGCCCAGGGCCGGGAGAACGGGGTGTCCGTAGACGCGAGAAGCAGGCTGGGCCTTCGCCGGGTAGACCGGGAGGCCCCCCGTTCTCGGAAGGGGGCCGGCGAGGCCCTCGCGAGTAGACCGGGCGGTCGGCAGGC
>NW_028148952.1:20000-25000 GCF_965112155.1 Podarcis liolepis | reverse complement strand
CCGCAAAGGAACGCACGCACGCCGAGACTTTTCTCCCTTGCCGTCCCTGCAAGGACGAACGCACGCACGCACGCACGCCCTCCCTCACCCGTCCCCTCCATCGCCTACCTGCTGCACTGCCGCCAAGCGGCGGTCTACAAAGTCACCGACTTCTACGGCAGCTGTCGCCACGAACCCCACCCACCCTTGGCGATGTCGTCAGGTGACAGCGACCACGTAGACCTGGAGGCTCGATAGGGGGAGCGGGCCGGTAGACCGGGAAGTCCTACGCCCTCCCTAGTAGACCGGCAAGCCGCAGCCTCTCCAGCGGGTAGACCGGGGGCCCGGCGAGTAGATTGGGCCGACCGGGAAGCCCCCACGGTCTCGCAGGTAGACCGGCAAACTCCAGCCTTCGGGGCCGGTAGACCGGAGGGGAGCCGACGGCCGGGAGACCGGGCAACGCCGCCAGCCCCTCGTGCCGGTAGACCGGGCTGACCGAGGTCCGACGCCCAGTAGACCGGACAGCGGTTCCGCGCCGTGCTCCAGGTAGACCGGCAGAACCGCGCTTTCCGGTGGGTAGACCGGGAAGTCCCCACGATCTCTGGAGGAAGACCGGCAAGACCCAGCTTTCCCGGGCGGTAGACCGGAGGGGAGCCGACGACCGGGAGACCGGGCAACGCCGCCAGCCCCTCCGGCCGGTAGACCGGGCTTACCGAGGTCCGACTCCCAGTAGACCGGCCAGCGGTTCCGCGCCGTGCGCCAGGTAGACCGGGAAGCCCCTCGATCTCTGGAGGAAGACCGGCAAGGCCCAGCTTTCCCGGGCGGTAGACCGGAGGGGAGCAGAGGGCCGGGAGACAGGGCCTCGGGAAGACGTTTCTCCTCCGAGGTAGACCTGGAAGCCCCAGGCACTGCGGCGAGCAGGCAGGCAGGCAGGCAGGCGGGCGGGCGGGCGGGCAGGCAGGCAGGCAGGCAGGCAGGCAGGCAGGCAGGCAGGCAGGGCCGCTCCTTCCACTTGGTAGACCGGGAAGCCGCACGTTCTCGGAGGAAGACCGGCAAGAACCAGCCTTCCTGGCTGGTAGACCGGATGGGAGCCGAGGGCCTGGAGGCCAGGCAACGCCGCTGTCTCCTCCGGCGGGTAGACAGGGCTTCCCGAGGTCCGGGGCCCAGTTGACTGTCCAGCGGTTCCGCGCCGTGCGCCAGGTGGCCAGGCAGAGCCTCTCTTTCCGGGCGGTAGACCGGGAAGCCCCGACGATCTCGGAGGAAGACCGGCAAACCCCAGCCTTCCCGGCCGGTAGACCGGGCTCACCGCGGTCCGGCGCCCAGTAGACCGGCCAGCGGTTGCGCTACCGTTCTTGTAAGACCGGCCAGAGCCTCCCCCTCCTCGAAGGTTAGTAGACCGGGCAGCGGCTCCAGCCCCCCACCGCCTAGTGGACTGGCGCCTCGCGACCTCATGGAGGGTAGACCGGGAAGCCGTTTCTCCTCTTAGGTAGACCTGGAAGTCCCAGACCCTGCGGCAGGCAGGCAGGCAGGCAGGCAGGCAGGCAGGCAGGCAGGCTGGGAGGGTGGCCGTCCGCTTCCTGCCTTCCAGGTAGACCGGGCAAGTGCCTGTTCCTTTGTTTAGGAGCGCTGGTCAGGCGGCAGGAAGGAGGAAGGAAGGCAGGCAGGCAGGCAGGCAGGCAGGCAGGCAGGCAGGCAGGCAGGGAGGAAGGGCGTGGTGTGCGTGGACGCGAGGAGCCCACCGCGCCTGACACCGAGTAGACCGGCCAGCAGTGCCGCGCCGCACGCCAGGTAGACCGGCGGAACCGCGCTTTCCGGTGGGTAGACCGGAAAGTCCCCACGATCTGAGGAAGACCGGCAAGACCCAGCCTTCCCGACCGGTAGACCGGGCTTCCCGAGGGCCGGCGCCCAGTAGACCGGACAGCGGTTCCTCGCCGTGCGCCAGGTAGTCCGGCGAAGCGAAGCCGCCCTTTCTGGTGGGTTGACCGGGAAGCCCCAGCCTTATCGGCCGGTAGACCGGAGGGGAGCCGAGGGCCGGGAGACCGGGTAACGTCGCCTGCCCCTCCGGCGGGTCGACCGGGAAGCCTCCCTTCCTCGGAGGTAGACCGGCAGGACCCACTCCGTTCGCAGGCCCACCCGCCGCCAGGAGGACCGGGGCCATCGCGAGTAGACCGGCCGGTCGGCGAGCCTCCAGCGGGTAGACCGGGGAGGGCTTCAGGTAGACCGGGCAAGAGCCTGTTCCTTGGTTTAGGAGCGCTGGTCAGGCGGCAGGCAGGCAGGGAGGGTGTGGTGTGCGTGGACGCGGGGAGGCCACCGGGTCTGACTCCGAGTAGACCGGCCAGCGGTGCCGCGCCGTACGCCAGGAAGCCTGGCAGAGGCGCCCTTTCCGGCAGGAAGACCGGGAGGCCCCACGATCTCGGAAGAAGACCGGCAAGACCCAGCCTTCCCGGCCGGTAGACCGGAGGGGAGCCGAGGGCCGGGAGACCGGGCAACGTCGCCTGCCCCTCCGGCGGGTCGACCGGGAAGCCTCCCTTCCTCGGAGGTAGACCGGCAGGACCCAGCCTCCACGGCCAGCAGAGCCCAGGGCCGGGAGACCGGGAACCGCTGTGCCAGCCCCGGGCCAGACCGCGGAGACTGTGGACACGAGAAGCAGACCTGGCCGCTGCCGGGAGGACCGGGGCCTTCGCGAGTAGACCGGGCGGTCGTCTGGCCTCCGGCGGGTAGACCGGGGAGGACCGGGAAGAAGCCCCAGCCGCCTCGCCCGGGCGGAGAACGGGGGGACCGGCAGCAGACAGACCGGCCTCCCAGCGGTAGACCGGGAAAGCCTTCCATCCTCTGAAGGGGACCGCCACGTCCCAGCTTCCCTGGCCAGCAGTGGACCGGAGGAGAGCCGCCAGCGGCCGCAGGAAGAACGGGCCACGCTGCCGGCCCCTCCGGCGGGGAGCTAGACCCGGCCGCCCCCCCCCGGAAAACGGCCAGAGCTTCCCCTCCTTACGCCGGGAGGACCGGCCCACCCGCCCCCGCTTGCCGGCCGGTAGACCGGGGCCACCGGCAAACTTGCCCTGGACCGGGCAGGGGCAGGCAGGCAGGCAGGCAGGCGTGAGCGTGGACGCGAGGAGCCCACCGGGCCTCCGTCGGGCCGACCGGGAATTCTCCCTTCCTCGGAGGTAGACCGGCAAGACCCAGCCGGCCGACTGCAGGGGAGCCCAGGGCCGGGAGAACGGGGTGTCCGTGGACGCGAGAAGCAGGCTGGGCCTTCGCCGGGTAGACCGGGAGGCCCCCCGTTCTCGGAAGGGGGCCGGCGAGGGCCTCGCGAGTAGACCGGGCGGTCGGCAGGCCTCCGGCGGGTAGACCGGGGAGGACCGCGAAGCCCCAGCCGCAGGAAGAACGGGCCACGCTGCCGGCCCCTCCGGCGTGGAGCTAGACCCGGCCGCCCCCCCCCGGAAAACGGCCAGCGCTTCCACGTCGCCTGCCCCTCCGGCGGGTCGACCGGGAAGCCTCCCTTCCTCGGAGGTAGACCGGCAGGACCCAGCCTCCAAGGCCAGCAGAGCCCAGGGCCGGGAGAACGGGGTGTCCGTAGACGCGAGAAGCAGGCTGGGCCTTCGCCGGGTAGACCGGGAGGCCCCCCGTTCTCGGAAGGGGGCCGGCGAGGCCCTCGCGAGTAGACCGGGCGGTCGGCAGGCCTCCGGCGGGTAGACCGGGGAGGACCGCGAAGCCCCAGCCGCAGGAAGAACGGGACACGCTGCCGGCCCCTCCGGCGTGGAGCTAGACCCGGCCGCCCCCCCCCCGGAAAACGGCCAGCGCTTCCACGTCGCCTGCCCCTCCGGCGGGTCGACCGGGAAGCCTCCCTTCCTCGGAGGTAGACCGGCAGGACCCAGCCTCCAAGGCCAGCAGAGCCCAGGGCCGGGAGAACGGGGTGTCCGTAGACGCGAGAAGCAGGCTGGGCCTTCGCCGGGTAGACCGGGAGGCCCCCCGTTCTCGGAAGGGGGCCGGCGAGGCCCTCGCGAGTAGACCGGGCGGTCGGCAGGCCTCCGGCGGGTAGACCGGGGAGGACCGCGAAGCCCCAGCCGAAGGAAGAACGGGCCACGCTGCCGGCCCCTCCGGCGTGGAGCTAGACCCGGCCGCCCCCCCCCCCCGGAAAACGGCCAGCGCTTCCACGTCGCCTGCCCCTCCGGCGGGTCGACCGGGAAGCCTCCCTTCCTCGGAGGTAGACCGGCAGGACCCAGCCTCCAAGGCCAGCAGAGCCCAGGGCCGGGAGAACGGGGTGTCCGTAGACGCGAGAAGCAGGCTGGGCCTTCGCCGGGTAGACCGGGAGGCCCCCCGTTCTCGGAAGGGGGCCGGCGAGGCCCTCGCGAGTAGACCGGGCGGTCGGCAGGCCTCCGGCGGGTAGACCGGGGAGGACCGCGAAGCCCCAGCCGCAGGAAGAACGGGCCACGCTGCCGGCCCCTCCGGCGTGGAGCTAGACCCGGCCGCCCCCCCCCCCGGGAAACGGCCAGCGCTTCCGCTCCTTCCGCCGGGAAGACCGGCCGAGCCACCCCCGCTTGCCGGCCGGTAGACCGGGGCCACCGGCAACCGCGCCCCCTGGACCGGGCAGGGGCCGGACCCACGCAGACGCCCGGAAGCCTGCCTTTCGCCGGCCTTCGCCCGCCCGCCCGTCGCTGAGAAGCAGAGGCCGGGCGGCGGGATCGGTCTACCGCCGCTCCGCCGCATGGGTAGACCGGCACGACCGGAGAGCCACGGAGCCTCTTGCCGGAGCGAGGCTGCCGCGTCTGGCCGCCAGGGGCTTCCGAGACGCCGGCCTGCGGCGGCGGCGGAGCCGGTGCCCGAGACGCCGTCCGCTCCCGGCGGGCAAGGACGGCATGCGCGCGGAGATTTCTGGCGACAGGGTTTTCAGGACCCTCTGGAGAACCGCAGACGACCCAACCGCGCTCCCCGGCCAGTGTGGACCCACGGCGGGGGCAGGCGCGGCGTCTGACGCGGTACTTCTGGTTGAACCGAAGACGACCCAACCGCGCTCCCCGGCC
>NW_028148952.1:5000-10000 GCF_965112155.1 Podarcis liolepis | reverse complement strand
AGGCAGGCAGGCAGGCAGGCAGACAGGCAGGCAGGGAGCATGGCCGTCCCCTGCCTGCCTGCCTGCTTCCAGGTAGACCGGATAAGAACCTGTACCTTTGTATAGAAGCGCCAGGCGGCCGCAGGCAGGCAGGCAGGCAGCAGGCCAGGGTGCGTGGACGTCCCATGCCTGCCTGCCTGCCTGCTTCCAGGTAGACCGGGTAAGAACCTGGACCTTCGTATAGAATCGCCAGGCGGCCGCAGGCAGGCAGGCAGGCAGGCAGGCAGGCAGGCAGGCAGGCAGCATGGCCGTCCCCTGCCTGCCTGCCTGCCTCCTCCCAGGTAGACCGGATAAGAACCTGTACCTTTGTATAGAAGCGCCAGGCGGCCGCAGGCAGGCAGGCAGGCAGGCAGCAGGCCAGGGTGCGTGGACGTCCCATGCCTGCCTGCCTGCCTGCCTGCTTCCAGGTAGACCGGGTAAGAACCTGGACCTTCGTATAGAAGCGCCAGGCGGCCGCAGGCAAGCAGGCAGGCGGGTAGGGAGCATGGCCGTCCCCTGCCTGCCTGCCTGCCTGCCTGCCTGCCTGCCTGCCTCCCCCCCCAGGTAGACCGGATAATAACCTGTACCTTTGTATAGAAGCGCCAGGCGGCCGCAGGCAGGCAGGCAGGCAGGCAGGCAGGCAGGCAGGCAGGCAGGGAGCGTAGACGTCCCCTGCCTTCCTGCCTTCTTCCAGGTAGACCGTGTAAGAACCTGGACCTTTTATTTTAGGAGCGCCCTCGTGTGGCCAGCATGGTAAGGGCAGGGCCTTCTTCTTCTTCTTCTTCTTCTTCTTCTTCTTCTTCTTCTTCTTCTTCTTCTTCTCCTCCTTCTCCTCCTCCTCCTCCTCCTCCTCCTCCTGCTCCTCCTGCTCCTCCTCCTCCTTCGGCGTATCCCTATTGTTGTCAAGATCGTGCGTGCGTGCGTCCGTGCATTCGTGCGGTTGAAATGGGGGATCCGTGAGTGTTTGTGTGTGTGCTGGCATGCCTGCCCGCCCGCCTCCCTCTCCGTGATCTATTTTGGGTCTGTCTCTCCCTCCCGCACCCGCAAGCACATCGCCATGACAAACCACGACATCGCCAAGGGCGGCGTTCGTGGCGACAGCTGCCGTAGACCTCGGTGACTTTGTAGACCGCCGCTTGGCAGCAGAGCAGCAGGTAGGCGATGGAGGAGACGGTTGGGGTGGGGCGGGGCGGGCCTTCGTGCGTACGTGCGTACGTCCTTGCAGGGACGGCAAGGGATCACCCTTGGCGATGTCGTGGGCGGGGGTGGTTTCTTTGGTGTGCGTGTGTGCGCCTTGGAGTGATATTTTGTGTCCATCTCTCTGTCCCTTTCTGTCTCCCCTGCACACAAGCGTGTGCGCGGTCTTCTTGGCTCCTGTGTCTCTGTCTGTCTCCCCCCACACAAGCACATGCTGTGTTTGAGTGTATGCTTAGTGTGAGAGAGAAATTTTCTGCCCTTCTGTGTGTGTGTGTGTGTGTGTGAGAGAGAGAGAGAGAGAGAGAGAGAGAGAGAGAGAGAGAGAGAGAGATTTGTGTGTGTGTGAGAGAGAGAGAGAGAGAGAGAGAGAGAGGGAGAGACGAGAGACGAGAGACGAGAGACGAGAGACGAGAGACGAGAGACAGAGAGATTTTGTTTCTGCCTGCCTGTGCCCGCCTCTGTCTCGTCTCGTCTCGTCTCGTCTCGTCTCGTCTCGTCTCTCTCTCTCTCTCTCTCTCTCTCTCTCTCTCTCTCTCTCTCTCTCATTCCCTCCCTCCCTCCCCCCCCCGCAATCAAGTGTGTGTGAGAGCGCACGAGTGCTTTTGCGCTTGTCTTTCTGTATCCCTGTGTCTCGGCATGCTCCCCCTCCCGCAAAGGAACGCACGCACGCCGAGACTTTTCTCCCTTGCCGTCCCTGCAAGGACGAACGCACGCACGCACGCACGCCCTCCCTCACCCGTCCCCTCCATCGCCTACCTGCTGCACTGCCGCCAAGCGGCGGTCTACAAAGTCACCGACTTCTACGGCAGCTGTCGCCACGAACCCCACCCACCCTTGGCGATGTCGTCAGGTTACAGCGACCACGTAGACCTGGAGGCTCGATAGGGGGAGCGGGCCGGTAGACCGGGAAGTCCTACGCCCTCCCTAGTAGACCGGCAAGCCGCAGCCTCTCCAGCGGGTAGACCGGGGGCCCGGCGAGTAGATTGGGCCGACCGGGAAGCCCCCACGGTCTCGCAGGTAGACCGGCAAACTCCAGCCTTCGGGGCCGGTAGACCGGAGGGGAGCCGACGGCCGGGAGACCGGGCAACGCCGCCAGCCCCTCGTGCCGGTAGACCGGGCTGACCGAGGTCCGACGCCCAGTAGACCGGACAGCGGTTCCGCGCCGTGCTCCAGGTAGACCGGCAGAACCGCGCTTTCCGGTGGGTAGACCGGGAAGTCCCCACGATCTCTGGAGGAAGACCGGCAAGACCCAGCTTTCCCGGGCGGTAGACCGGAGGGGAGCCGACGACCGGGAGACCGGGCAACGCCGCCAGCCCCTCCGGCCGGTAGACCGGGCTTACCGAGGTCCGACTCCCAGTAGACCGGCCAGCGGTTCCGCGCCGTGCGCCAGGTAGACCGGGAAGCCCCTCGATCTCTGGAGGAAGACCGGCAAGGCCCAGCTTTCCCGGGCGGTAGACCGGAGGGGAGCAGAGGGCCGGGAGACAGGGCCTCGGGAAGACGTTTCTCCTCCGAGGTAGACCTGGAAGCCCCAGGCACTGCGGCGAGCAGGCAGGCAGGCAGGCAGGCGGGCGGGCGGGCGGGCAGGCAGGCAGGCAGGCAGGCAGGCAGGCAGGCAGGCAGGCAGGGCCGCTCCTTCCACTTGGTAGACCGGGAAGCCGCACGTTCTCGGAGGAAGACCGGCAAGAACCAGCCTTCCTGGCTGGTAGACCGGATGGGAGCCGAGGGCCTGGAGGCCAGGCAACGCCGCTGTCTCCTCCGGCGGGTAGACAGGGCTTCCCGAGGTCCGGGGCCCAGTTGACTGTCCAGCGGTTCCGCGCCGTGCGCCAGGTGGCCAGGCAGAGCCTCTCTTTCCGGGCGGTAGACCGGGAAGCCCCGACGATCTCGGAGGAAGACCGGCAAACCCCAGCCTTCCCGGCCGGTAGACCGGGCTCACCGCGGTCCGGCGCCCAGTAGACCGGCCAGCGGTTGCGCTACCGTTCTTGTAAGACCGGCCAGAGCCTCCCCCTCCTCGAAGGTTAGTAGACCGGGCAGCGGCTCCAGCCCCCCACCGCCTAGTGGACTGGCGCCTCGCGACCTCATGGAGGGTAGACCGGGAAGCCGTTTCTCCTCTTAGGTAGACCTGGAAGTCCCAGACCCTGCGGCAGGCAGGCAGGCAGGCAGGCAGGCAGGCAGGCAGGCAGGCTGGGAGGGTGGCCGTCCGCTTCCTGCCTTCCAGGTAGACCGGGCAAGTGCCTGTTCCTTTGTTTAGGAGCGCTGGTCAGGCGGCAGGAAGGAGGAAGGAAGGCAGGCAGGCAGGCAGGCAGGCAGGCAGGCAGGCAGGCAGGCAGGGAGGAAGGGCGTGGTGTGCGTGGACGCGAGGAGCCCACCGCGCCTGACACCGAGTAGACCGGCCAGCAGTGCCGCGCCGCACGCCAGGTAGACCGGCGGAACCGCGCTTTCCGGTGGGTAGACCGGAAAGTCCCCACGATCTGAGGAAGACCGGCAAGACCCAGCCTTCCCGACCGGTAGACCGGGCTTCCCGAGGGCCGGCGCCCAGTAGACCGGACAGCGGTTCCTCGCCGTGCGCCAGGTAGTCCGGCGAAGCGAAGCCGCCCTTTCTGGTGGGTTGACCGGGAAGCCCCAGCCTTATCGGCCGGTAGACCGGAGGGGAGCCGAGGGCCGGGAGACCGGGTAACGTCGCCTGCCCCTCCGGCGGGTCGACCGGGAAGCCTCCCTTCCTCGGAGGTAGACCGGCAGGACCCACTCCGTTCGCAGGCCCACCCGCCGCCAGGAGGACCGGGGCCATCGCGAGTAGACCGGCCGGTCGGCGAGCCTCCAGCGGGTAGACCGGGGAGGGCTTCAGGTAGACCGGGCAAGAGCCTGTTCCTTGGTTTAGGAGCGCTGGTCAGGCGGCAGGCAGGCAGGGAGGGTGTGGTGTGCGTGGACGCGGGGAGGCCACCGGGTCTGACTCCGAGTAGACCGGCCAGCGGTGCCGCGCCGTACGCCAGGAAGCCTGGCAGAGGCGCCCTTTCCGGCAGGAAGACCGGGAGGCCCCACGATCTCGGAAGAAGACCGGCAAGACCCAGCCTTCCCGGCCGGTAGACCGGAGGGGAGCCGAGGGCCGGGAGACCGGGCAACGTCGCCTGCCCCTCCGGCGGGTCGACCGGGAAGCCTCCCTTCCTCGGAGGTAGACCGGCAGGACCCAGCCTCCACGGCCAGCAGAGCCCAGGGCCGGGAGACCGGGAACCGCTGTGCCAGCCCCGGGCCAGACCGCGGAGACTGTGGACACGAGAAGCAGACCTGGCCGCTGCCGGGAGGACCGGGGCCTTCGCGAGTAGACCGGGCGGTCGTCTGGCCTCCGGCGGGTAGACCGGGGAGGACCGGGAAGAAGCCCCAGCCGCCTCGCCCGGGCGGAGAACGGGGGGACCGGCAGCAGACAGACCGGCCTCCCAGCGGTAGACCGGGAAAGCCTTCCATCCTCTGAAGGGGACCGCCACGTCCCAGCTTCCCTGGCCAGCAGTGGACCGGAGGAGAGCCGCCAGCGGCCGCAGGAAGAACGGGCCACGCTGCCGGCCCCTCCGGCGGGGAGCTAGACCCGGCCGCCCCCCCCCGGAAAACGGCCAGAGCTTCCCCTCCTTACGCCGGGAGGACCGGCCCACCCGCCCCCGCTTGCCGGCCGGTAGACCGGGGCCACCGGCAAACTTGCCCTGGACCGGGCAGGGGCAGGCAGGCAGGCAGGCAGGCGTGAGCGTGGACGCGAGGAGCCCACCGGGCCTCCGTCGGGCCGACCGGGAATTCTCCCTTCC
>NW_028148954.1:2500-7500 GCF_965112155.1 Podarcis liolepis | reverse complement strand
CTGGATTGGACATTTGACAGGAATTTTCATATCTTTGCACAATTGTACTAACCATTCACAATCCTTAAGTGAATAAGACAGTGCATTCAGTTCAGCTTCACAAGTACTTAAGCTAACTGTTGTTTGCTTCTTGCATGACCAATCAAACAGACCCTGATTGTACATGTAGCAAACTCCAGACGTACTTTTCCTGTCTGTAGTGTCACTTCCAAAACTTGCATCTGCAAATATCTCAGGACCACCAGACTTCTGATTGTTAAGTCTCAGTCTGTAATGCATAGTGCCTTTCAAATACCGCACTATGCGTTTCAGAGCCTTCCAATCCTTGACACTAGGATTGTTGACTTGTCTGCTTAGCAAATTACAGCTAACAGCAATGTCTGGTCTTGAACATCTGGCAATGAAGTTTAGCTTGCCTAGCACACTTCTGTACAGTGTAGTGTCAGAAAATGCTTCTTCAGTGTCATCTACCTGATAACCTGTTGTCATCGGTGTGTCTACAGGGTTAGCATCCATCAGGTTTAGTTTGCTTAACACATCAGCAATTTTCCGTGACTGGTGTACTAGAATGTTACCATCTTGATCTTTCTCTATTTCCAGAGATAGGTAGTTGTTTACCTCACCAAGATCTTTCATGTCAAAGTGCTCTTTCAGTTGAGCTAGGGCGTTATTGTACATTGCGACATCTTTCCAAAAGAATAATAAATCATCAACATAAAACAAACAGTACAATTTCTTTTGCCCCTCCTCTTTGACAAATACACATGGATCAGCTTTCCCTTGCTGAAAACCTAGAGAAAACAATACTTCAGTGAGTTTTGTGTGCCAACACCGTGCACTTTGTTTGAGACCATAAAGGGATTTCTTCAGAGCACAAACAAATCCCTGTTTTACCTGTACGCCATCAGGTGGAAGCATATAAAGTGATTCATCCAGAGATCCGTACAGAAAAGCTGTATTAATATCATGGTGACTAATGTGTAGATTTTCCTCTGCAGCTAGCTTGAGCATAAGCCTAATGCTCTCATATCTCACTGTGGGTGAGTAGGTCTCGTGATAGTCTTCACCTGGTACCTGTGCACAACCTCTGGCTACCAATCTGGCTTTGTGTCTGACTATCTTGCCATTTTGATCTGTCTTCGCTTTGAAGACCCATTTGCTTCCAAGCAGTTTCATTCCTGGAACTACTGGAACTAGTTCCCATGTTTTGTTCCTTTCTAAGGAATCAAGCTCAGCCTTCATGGCATTTAACCATGGCTCAGCTTCCTTTGAATCCAAACCCTGGATTTCTTGGAAACTTGAAGGTTCAAATACCTTCTTGGAGCTTTTAACAGCTGTTACTGCTATCGTAGCAAATTCATCAGCAAATCTCTTTGGAGGTTTGCCTTTTGTGGCTCTCTGTGACCTACGAATTAGCCTTAAGTCTTCAACACTCTCCTCTTCCTTCTTGGGAGAAAAACGACCTATTGTGAACAATGGTTCCTCCAATTCCTGATCAGAGCTTTCAGAGGGTCGCATAGAGGCTTTCGCACTCTTGAAATCCTCTGAATCACCCGATTCAGTTTCAGATTCAGACTCAGAACCTTCATCAGTGGGTTGTTGTGGTTGCTTTTGACTATCCTCAGTCTCATCACCGTCAACAGGATAACATTGGAAAATTCCCACATTCTCCCCCCACTTTGCATTGTACTCAACACTTCTCGTGAGCTTAATTGTCTTAGAGTCAGTCATCATTATTCTGTAAGACCCTTTCTGATAACCTAGAAAGATACCATGCAATCCACGCTTGTCTAACTTGGAGTTTTGTGGTGAGTGAACCCACATGTCAGAACCAAAAATTTTCATGTGTTTGATGTATGGCTTCTTGCCAAACATCTTCTCATAGGGGGTACAACCAATCGCTGAAGATAACCTGCGATTGTAACTGTAAACAAAACATGAGAGAGCTTCGGCCCAATAACTCTCTGGAAGATTGGCATCATGCAGCAAGGTTTTTAACCCTTGAAGCAATGTCTGATTTGCCCGTTCCGCAAGTCCATTCTGCCATGGCGAGCGAGGACTAGACAAATCGTGTTGAATTCCTTTCTCAGTCAGAAAAGCTTCAAACTGCTGAGAAGTGAATTCTCCCCCGCGATCACTGAAAAGAGTCTTTATCTTCTTACCATGCACATTTTCCAACCAAGCACAGAATTCCTTGAACCTAGGAAAAGCTTCTGATTTCTGCTTGAGATTATACACAAAAATATATCTAGAAAATGCATCAATGAGAACCATGAAGTACCTATTGCCACCCAAAGAGGGCGCTAGTGGTCCAACCAAATCTGCATGAACAACATGGTATGGTTCTGTAGCTTGCCTACTAGACACCTTACCTTTCGCAGCCATTTTCACCTTGTTTGCTGCGCATGCTTTGCACTTCATGTGGTACCTGCAGGGTTTAATAGTCATACCTTCAACCAAGGCAGGCATTTTAGATACTGCCTCAAAATGCAAATGACCAAATTTTCGGTGAAAATCATGAATACATTCTGCATGCAAACTTTTGTTAGAACCTGCAATGCAACAAGTGTCATCCTGCACAACATCATCATAATACAAAACAAACAAGCGATCAACATATTCAGCATGCAATACATAATCATTTTTCTTTGTGATGATGCACTTCTTGTTCTTGAAGGACACGTCAATGTTCCGCTCATTCAGCTGTCCAACACTGAGCAGATTATGTTTGGCGTCTGGCACGTAAAGCACATTCTGTATCGATAAGTCCAAACTGTGAAGAACAACAGTTCCGTAGCCTTTACTGGGAATAGTGTGGTCATCCGCCTGGTGAATCGCACCTTCCTGCGGTGTAAAAGACACAAACAGTCTCTTATCGTTGCACATATGGTGGGTTGCCGCTGAATCAACAACGAAGAAAGATCTAGACGTCTTCTGGACCTCTGCAACCTTTGGAGTGAAGCGTGAAACCATAGCCTTGTGCTGCGTTGTCCTAGACACCGGACCTTTGCCTTTGCCTCGGCCTTTTCCACGCGATGAGCTTTCGCTGCGCTGCTCTGTCTTGGCCCTGGGATATCTGCATTCCCTCTTCATATGGCCTAGACGTCCACACGAGTAGCATTTCACTGCCTTCAAAGCTTTGGCGCCATCTGGTGGTTCCACTGCACTATGGGATGACGTCTGTGAAGACTCCCCCTTGCCCATGCAGCTAGCACCCCGGCGATCTGCTTCATTCAATATCACGGCAGTTACATAGTCCACTGTCAGCTGAGCGGTTGGCTGCACAGCAATCTGGGTTGCAACAGACTCCCAACCTGAACCCAAAGATTGTAGTATCATGAAAGAATACACAGCCTCTGGAAAGTTGAGTCCTCTCTGTTGCAGCTCATGTCTCAAATTTTGCATCTCCATCAGATGTAAACGCACATCTCCACCTTCAGCAAGAGCCATATTATGCAGCTTGTTAAAGTAAAACATAGTAGATCCAGCTTCTGTCCTTAAGTGGGCCTCTCTCAAAGCGTCCCAAATTTCTCTGGCTGAGGTCTTATCACGCAATAGACAGAGCTCTTCTGGGGATACTATCAATGTAAGAGTTCCCCTAGCTTTGGAATCTTTAGCTTCCCATGCATCTGTAACTGGAACTGGGGGGGTGTCTGTAATCACCTCAAACAAACCCTCTTTCCGCAGAATTGCCTCTGCATACAGAACCCAGTCGTGGTAGTTTTTCTTGTTGAGCTTGGGAATCCCACAAGCATCCTGAAGGGCCATCATGACTCTGGCATTAGCCTTCAGCGTCATATATGCTGCTTTAAATCTTGCTGCGTCACTGCTGCAGCTGCTTTATTCCAAAAGCGCACTTAAAAGTTACTTTCGATTTCCCCAGCATAGTGACTTGTGCCTGGGAGCCTTTTGCCTGTTCCCGGCAAAACGGCTTTAAAAGTTCAAAGTCCAGCCATAAAGCAATTAACTAGAAGCTGGCAGGATGCCCGGAGCAGTAGCACATACCTCATCAATCACTTTTACGCGCAGAGCAGATTCCGATCTGATCTGTCCCTCTGCTTTCCGATCCTTTGCCGGCACTCCGATTCGACTTCTGGAGCCCATAACCACATGTTGATTTAAAGCAGAGTCTCGTGCCCAGCGGAAGGATGAGGAGTACGTGCTGCATACTCTATATTGCTTTATTTATAGTTCAAAGCAGGTATATTACAGAAAGACATCTTGCCTCTGCCGGAGCAGAGAAAATGCATCCTCTCTCCTCAACAGCTCGGAGAGAATCACACAGAGAAAAACAGGAAACCAGTGTACGTCACATCCAGCCTCCCTTTCCCGTGAGAAACTCCAACAGTACAGACTGTGGAATGTAAACACCTGTCTCGTGACAAGCCCTTTCGCTGCACAGTGAAGGAAAGCAGAAACCAACAAGGGTTAGGGTTAGGGTTAGGGTTAGGGTTAGGGTTAGGGTTAGGGTTAGGGTTAGGGTTAGGGTTGGGGTTGGGGTTAGGGTTAGGGTTAGGGTTAGGGTTAGGGTTAGGGTTAGGGTTAGGGTTAGGGTTAGGGTTAGGGTAGGGTTAGGGTTAGGGTTAGGGTAGGGTTAGGGTAGTGTTAGGGTTAGGGTTAGGGTTAGGGTTAGGGTTAGGGTTAGGGTTAGGGTTAGGGTTAGGGTTAGGGTTAGGGTAAGGGTTAGGGTTAGGGTTAGGGTTAGGGTAAGGGTTAGGGTTAGGGTTAGGGTTAGGGTTAGGGTTAGGTTAAGGGTTAGGGTTAGGGTTAGGGTTAGGGTTAGGGTTAGGGTTAGGGTAGGGTTAGGGTTAGGGTTAGGGTTAGGGTTAGGGTTAGGGTTAGGGTAGGGTTAGGGTTAGGGTTAGGGTTAGGGTTAGGGTTAGGGTTAGGGTTAGGGTTAGGGTTAGGGTTAGGGTAGTGTTAGGGTTAGGTTTAAGTTAAGGGGTTAGGGTTAGGGTTAGGGTTAGGGTTAGGTTATGGGGTAGGGTTAGGTTTAGGGT
>NW_028148955.1:0-18843 GCF_965112155.1 Podarcis liolepis | reverse complement strand
TCTTCTCCCCCCCCCCACCTATTGTGTGTTTTTTTTTTTTTTTAGTTCCTTTACCACTCTTTTCTTCTTTCACTCTCTTCCAGATTGTGCAAAGTTTCCTCTTTCCTTCCAGCTCCTTTTGTCTCATGCTTTTACGTTTGTCAGTCCAAAAGGAGGAGGAGGATTTCTATATGGTAAATGCTTCAAAGTAGGGACTTCATCTGTGGTATGTCACAAATGGGACCTGCAACCAAATGTTGCAGTGCGTTCTGCTGCTTCTGTTTAGAGTTCCAGCAAGCTCTTCCCTCCAAGTGCATCAATCACAAACACACACACACAGCGGGTCGCCCCATTCCATAATGATAATTTTATTCTTTATGCCGCACGCAACGGACTGGGTTGCCCCAGGCACGCTGGGCGGCATCCAACATGTATAGAAACATATTAAAACACTAGACGTTTTAAACAAAACCCTTCACTGTACAGGATTGCCTTCAGACGGCTCGGGAGTCGGAGAACTCCATACCCCCCAACATTTCTCCAATGAACATAGGGACACCCTAAGAAAAAAAGATGAACAGTAATCCTTCAAGTGGGTTGATTGGTTCGGCTAGACGTTAGTTAATGGGTTAATTGGTGAGCTATGAGGTGAAGGGGAGGGACAGATGCCTTGTCAATCAAAGAATGCCTGGTTAACCAACCAGAGGCAGCCTTGTCAATCCCAGCAGCCTTTGCAACCAATCAGAGGCAGCTTTGTCAATCCCAGCAGCAGGTATAAAACCAGCAGGCCATTGGCCTGCGCTCAGGCCATTGGCCTGCGCTCAGGCCACCAATTTCTCTCTCTCTTTTCCCTCTTGATTTGGATTTTTTTCTTCTCCCCCCCCCCACCTATTGTGTGTTTTTTTTTTTTTTTAGTTCCTTTACCACTCTTTTCTTCTTTCACTCTCTTCCAGATTGTGCAAAGTTTCCTCTTTCCTTCCAGCTCCTTTTGTCTCATGCTTTTACGTTTGTCAGTCCAAAAGGAGGAGGAGGATTTCTATATGGTAAATGCTTCAAAGTAGGGACTTCATCTGTGGTATGTCACAAATGGGACCTGCAACCAAATGTTGCAGTGCGTTCTGCTGCTTCTGTTTAGAGTTCCAGCAAGCTCTTCCCTCCAAGTGCATTAATCACAAACACACACACACAGCGGGTCGCCCCATTCCATAATGATAATTTTATTCTTTATGCCGCACGCAACGGACTGGGTTGCCCCAGGCACGCTGGGCGGCATCCAACATGTATAGAAACATATTAAAACACTAGACGTTTTAAACAAAACCCTTCACTGTACAGGATTGCCTTCAGACGGCTCGGGAGTCGGAGAACTCCATACCCCCCAACATTTCTCCAATGAACATAGGGACACCCTAAGAAAAAAAGATGAACAGTAATCCTTCAAGTGGGTTGATTGGTTCGGCTAGACGTTAGTTAATGGGTTAATTGGTGAGCTATGAGGTGAAGGGGAGGGACAGATGCCTTGTCAATCAAAGAATGCCTGGTTAACCAACCAGAGGCAGCCTTGTCAATCCCAGCAGCCTTTGCAACCAATCAGAGGCAGCTTTGTCAATCCCAGCAGCAGGTATAAAACCAGCAGGCCTGGCCTGCGCTCAGGCCATTGGCCTGCGCTCAGGCCATTGGCCTGCGCTCAGGCCATTGGCCTGCGCTCAGGCCATTGGCCTGCGCTCAGGCCATTGGCCTGCGCTCAGGCCATTGGCCTGCGCTCAGGCCATTGGCCTGCGCTCAGGCCATTGGCCTGCGCTCAGGCCATTGGCCTGCGCTCAGGCCATTGGCCTGCGCTCAGGCCATTGGCCTGCGCTCAGGCCATTGGCCTGCGCTCAGGCCACCAATTTCTCTCTCTCTTTTCCCTCTTGATTTGGATTTTTTTCTTCTCCCCCCCCCCCACCTATTGTGTGTGTTTTTTTTTTTTAGTTCCTTTACCACTCTTTTCTTCTTTCACTCTCTTCCAGATTGTGCAAAGTTTCCTCTTTCCTTCCAGCTCCTTTTGTCTCATGCTTTTACGTTTGTCAGTCCAAAAGGAGGAGGAGGATTTCTATATGGTAAATGCTTCAAAGTAGGGACTTCATCTGTGGTATGTCACAAATGGGACCTGCAACCAAATGTTGCAGTGCGTTCTGCTGCTTCTGTTTAGAGTTCCAGCAAGCTCTTCCCTCCAAGTACATTAATCACAAACACACACACACAGCGGGTCGCCCCATTCCATAATGATAATTTTATTCTTTATGCCGCACGCAACGGACTGGGTTGCCCCAGGCACGCTGGGCGGCATCCAACATGTATAGAAACATATTAAAACACTAGACGTTTTAAACAAAACCCTTCACTGTACAGGATTGCCTTCAGACGGCTCGGGAGTCGGAGAACTCCATACCCCCCAACATTTCTCCAATGAACATAGGGACACCCTAAGAAAAAAAGATGAACAGTAATCCTTCAAGTGGGTTGATTGGTTCGGCTAGACGTTAGTTAATGGGTTAATTGGTGAGCTATGAGGTGAAGGGGAGGGACAGATGCCTTGTCAATCAAAGAATGCCTGGTTAACCAACCAGAGGCAGCCTTGTCAATCCCAGCAGCCTTTGCAACCAATCAGAGGCAGCTTTGTCAATCCCAGCAGCAGGTATAAAACCAGCAGGCCTGGCCTGCGCTCAGGCCATTGGCCTGCGCTCAGGCCATTGGCCTGCGCTCAGGCCATTGGCCTGCGCTCAGGCCATTGGCCTGCGCTCAGGCCATTGGCCTGCGCTCAGGCCATTGGCCTGCGCTCAGGCCATTGGCCTGCGCTCAGGCCATTGGCCTGCGCTCAGGCCATTGGCCTGCGCTCAGGCCATTGGCCTGCGCTCAGGCCATTGGCCTGCGCTCAGGCCATTGGCCTGCGCTCAGGCCATTGGCCTGCGCTCAGGCCATTGGCCTGCGCTCAGGCCACCAATTTCTCTCTCTCTTTTCCCTCTTGATTTGGATTTTTTTCTTCTCCCCCCCCCCACCTATTGTGTGTTTTTTTTTTTTTTTAGTTCCTTTACCACTCTTTTCTTCTTTCACTCTCTTCCAGATTGTGCAAAGTTTCCTCTTTCCTTCCAGCTCCTTTTGTCTCATGCTTTTACGTTTGTCAGTCCAAAAGGAGGAGGAGGATTTCTATATGGTAAATGCTTCAAAGTAGGGACTTCATCTGTGGTATGTCACAAATGGGACCTGCAACCAAATGTTGCAGTGCGTTCTGCTGCTTCTGTTTAGAGTTCCAGCAAGCTCTTCCCTCCAAGTGCATCAATCACAAACACACACACACAGCGGGTCGCCCCATTCCATAATGATAATTTTATTCTTTATGCCGCACGCAACGGACTGGGTTGCCCCAGGCACGCTGGGCGGCATCCAACATGTATAGAAACATATTAAAACACTAGACGTTTTAAACAAAACCCTTCACTGTACAGGATTGCCTTCAGACGGCTCGGGAGTCGGAGAACTCCATACCCCCCAACATTTCTCCAATGAACATAGGGACACCCTAAGAAAAAAAGATGAACAGTAATCCTTCAAGTGGGTTGATTGGTTCGGCTAGACGTTAGTTAATGGGTTAATTGGTGAGCTATGAGGTGAAGGGGAGGGACAGATGCCTTGTCAATCAAAGAATGCCTGGTTAACCAACCAGAGGCAGCCTTGTCAATCCCAGCAGCCTTTGCAACCAATCAGAGGCAGCTTTGTCAATCCCAGCAGCAGGTATAAAACCAGCAGGCCATTGGCCTGCGCTCAGGCCATTGGCCTGCGCTCAGGCCACCAATTTCTCTCTCTCTTTTCCCTCTTGATTTGGATTTTTTTCTTCTCCCCCCCCCCACCTATTGTGTGTTTTTTTTTTTTTTTAGTTCCTTTACCACTCTTTTCTTCTTTCACTCTCTTCCAGATTGTGCAAAGTTTCCTCTTTCCTTCCAGCTCCTTTTGTCTCATGCTTTTACGTTTGTCAGTCCAAAAGGAGGAGGAGGATTTCTATATGGTAAATGCTTCAAAGTAGGGACTTCATCTGTGGTATGTCACAAATGGGACCTGCAACCAAATGTTGCAGTGCGTTCTGCTGCTTCTGTTTAGAGTTCCAGCAAGCTCTTCCCTCCAAGTGCATTAATCACAAACACACACACACAGCGGGTCGCCCCATTCCATAATGATAATTTTATTCTTTATGCCGCACGCAACGGACTGGGTTGCCCCAGGCACGCTGGGCGGCATCCAACATGTATAGAAACATATTAAAACACTAGACGTTTTAAACAAAACCCTTCACTGTACAGGATTGCCTTCAGACGGCTCGGGAGTCGGAGAACTCCATACCCCCCAACATTTCTCCAATGAACATAGGGACACCCTAAGAAAAAAAGATGAACAGTAATCCTTCAAGTGGGTTGATTGGTTCCGGCTAGACGTTAGTTAATGGGTTAATTGGTGAGCTATGAGGTGAAGGGGAGGGACAGATGCCTTGTCAATCAAAGAATGCCTGGTTAACCAACCAGAGGCAGCCTTGTCAATCCCAGCAGCCTTTGCAACCAATCAGAGGCAGCTTTGTCAATCCCAGCAGCAGGTATAAAACCAGCAGGCCTGGCCTGCGCTCAGGCCATTGGCCTGCGCTCAGGCCATTGGCCTGCGCTCAGGCCATTGGCCTGCGCTCAGGCCATTGGCCTGCGCTCAGGCCATTGGCCTGCGCTCAGGCCATTGGCCTGCGCTCAGGCCATTGGCCTGCGCTCAGGCCATTGGCCTGCGCTCAGGCCATTGGCCTGCGCTCAGGCCATTGGCCTGCGCTCAGGCCATTGGCCTGCGCTCAGGCCATTGGCCTGCGCTCAGGCCATTGGCCTGCGCTCAGGCCACCAATTTCTCTCTCTCTTTTCCCTCTTGATTTGGATTTTTTTCTTCTCCCCCCCCCCACCTATTGTGTGTTTTTTTTTTTTTTTAGTTCCTTTACCACTCTTTTCTTCTTTCACTCTCTTCCAGATTGTGCAAAGTTTCCTCTTTCCTTCCAGCTCCTTTTGTCTCATGCTTTTACGTTTGTCAGTCCAAAAGGAGGAGGAGGATTTCTATATGGTAAATGCTTCAAAGTAGGGACTTCATCTGTGGTATGTCACAAATGGGACCTGCAACCAAATGTTGCAGTGCGTTCTGCTGCTTCTGTTTAGAGTTCCAGCAAGCTCTTCCCTCCAAGTGCATCAATCACAAACACACACACACAGCGGGTCGCCCCATTCCATAATGATAATTTTATTCTTTATGCCGCACGCAACGGACTGGGTTGCCCCAGGCACGCTGGGCGGCATCCAACATGTATAGAAACATATTAAAACACTAGACGTTTTAAACAAAACCCTTCACTGTACAGGATTGCCTTCAGACGGCTCGGGAGTCGGAGAACTCCATACCCCCCAACATTTCTCCAATGAACATAGGGACACCCTAAGAAAAAAAGATGAACAGTAATCCTTCAAGTGGGTTGATTGGTTCGGCTAGACGTTAGTTAATGGGTTAATTGGTGAGCTATGAGGTGAAGGGGAGGGACAGATGCCTTGTCAATCAAAGAATGCCTGGTTAACCAACCAGAGGCAGCCTTGTCAATCCCAGCAGCCTTTGCAACCAATCAGAGGCAGCTTTGTCAATCCCAGCAGCAGGTATAAAACCAGCAGGCCATTGGCCTGCGCTCAGGCCATTGGCCTGCGCTCAGGCCACCAATTTCTCTCTCTCTTTTCCCTCTTGATTTGGATTTTTTTCTTCTCCCCCCCCCCACCTATTGTGTGTTTTTTTTTTTTTTTAGTTCCTTTACCACTCTTTTCTTCTTTCACTCTCTTCCAGATTGTGCAAAGTTTCCTCTTTCCTTCCAGCTCCTTTTGTCTCATGCTTTTACGTTTGTCAGTCCAAAAGGAGGAGGAGGATTTCTATATGGTAAATGCTTCAAAGTAGGGACTTCATCTGTGGTATGTCACAAATGGGACCTGCAACCAAATGTTGCAGTGCGTTCTGCTGCTTCTGTTTAGAGTTCCAGCAAGCTCTTCCCTCCAAGTGCATTAATCACAAACACACACACACAGCGGGTCGCCCCATTCCATAATGATAATTTTATTCTTTATGCCGCACGCAACGGACTGGGTTGCCCCAGGCACGCTGGGCGGCATCCAACATGTATAGAAACATATTAAAACACTAGACGTTTTAAACAAAACCCTTCACTGTACAGGATTGCCTTCAGACGGCTCGGGAGTCGGAGAACTCCATACCCCCCAACATTTCTCCAATGAACATAGGGACACCCTAAGAAAAAAAGATGAACAGTAATCCTTCAAGTGGGTTGATTGGTTCGGCTAGACGTTAGTTAATGGGTTAATTGGTGAGCTATGAGGTGAAGGGGAGGGACAGATGCCTTGTCAATCAAAGAATGCCTGGTTAACCAACCAGAGGCAGCCTTGTCAATCCCAGCAGCCTTTGCAACCAATCAGAGGCAGCTTTGTCAATCCCAGCAGCAGGTATAAAACCAGCAGGCCTGGCCTGCGCTCAGGCCATTGGCCTGCGCTCAGGCCATTGGCCTGCGCTCAGGCCATTGGCCTGCGCTCAGGCCATTGGCCTGCGCTCAGGCCATTGGCCTGCGCTCAGGCCATTGGCCTGCGCTCAGGCCATTGGCCTGCGCTCAGGCCATTGGCCTGCGCTCAGGCCATTGGCCTGCGCTCAGGCCATTGGCCTGCGCTCAGGCCATTGGCCTGCGCTCAGGCCATTGGCCTGCGCTCAGGCCATTGGCCTGCGCTCAGGCCATTGGCCTGCGCTCAGGCCACCAATTTCTCTCTCTCTTTTCCCTCTTGATTTGGATTTTTTTCTTCTCCCCCCCCCCACCTATTGTGTGTTTTTTTTTTTTTTTAGTTCCTTTACCACTCTTTTCTTCTTTCACTCTCTTCCAGATTGTGCAAAGTTTCCTCTTTCCTTCCAGCTCCTTTTGTCTCATGCTTTTACGTTTGTCAGTCCAAAAGGAGGAGGAGGATTTCTATATGGTAAATGCTTCAAAGTAGGGACTTCATCTGTGGTATGTCACAAATGGGACCTGCAACCAAATGTTGCAGTGCGTTCTGCTGCTTCTGTTTAGAGTTCCAGCAAGCTCTTCCCTCCAAGTGCATCAATCACAAACACACACACACAGCGGGTCGCCCCATTCCATAATGATAATTTTATTCTTTATGCCGCACGCAACGGACTGGGTTGCCCCAGGCACGCTGGGCGGCATCCAACATGTATAGAAACATATTAAAACACTAGACGTTTTAAACAAAACCCTTCACTGTACAGGATTGCCTTCAGACGGCTCGGGAGTCGGAGAACTCCATACCCCCCAACATTTCTCCAATGAACATAGGGACACCCTAAGAAAAAAAGATGAACAGTAATCCTTCAAGTGGGTTGATTGGTTCGGCTAGACGTTAGTTAATGGGTTAATTGGTGAGCTATGAGGTGAAGGGGAGGGACAGATGCCTTGTCAATCAAAGAATGCCTGGTTAACCAACCAGAGGCAGCCTTGTCAATCCCAGCAGCCTTTGCAACCAATCAGAGGCAGCTTTGTCAATCCCAGCAGCAGGTATAAAACCAGCAGGCCATTGGCCTGCGCTCAGGCCATTGGCCTGCGCTCAGGCCACCAATTTCTCTCTCTCTTTTCCCTCTTGATTTGGATTTTTTTCTTCTCCCCCCCCCCACCTATTGTGTGTGTTTTTTTTTTTTTAGTTCCTTTACCACTCTTTTCTTCTTTCACTCTCTTCCAGATTGTGCAAAGTTTCCTCTTTCCTTCCAGCTCCTTTTGTCTCATGCTTTTACGTTTGTCAGTCCAAAAGGAGGAGGAGGATTTCTATATGGTAAATGCTTCAAAGTAGGGACTTCATCTGTGGTATGTCACAAATGGGACCTGCAACCAAATGTTGCAGTGCGTTCTGCTGCTTCTGTTTAGAGTTCCAGCAAGCTCTTCCCTCCAAGTGCATTAATCACAAACACACACACACAGCGGGTCGCCCCATTCCATAATGATAATTTTATTCTTTATGCCGCACGCAACGGACTGGGTTGCCCCAGGCACGCTGGGCGGCATCCAACATGTATAGAAACATATTAAAACACTAGACGTTTTAAACAAAACCCTTCACTGTACAGGATTGCCTTCAGACGGCTCGGGAGTCGGAGAACTCCATACCCCCCAACATTTCTCCAATGAACATAGGGACACCCTAAGAAAAAAAGATGAACAGTAATCCTTCAAGTGGGTTGATTGGTTCGGCTAGACGTTAGTTAATGGGTTAATTGGTGAGCTATGAGGTGAAGGGGAGGGACAGATGCCTTGTCAATCAAAGAATGCCTGGTTAACCAACCAGAGGCAGCCTTGTCAATCCCAGCAGCCTTTGCAACCAATCAGAGGCAGCTTTGTCAATCCCAGCAGCAGGTATAAAACCAGCAGGCCTGGCCTGCGCTCAGGCCATTGGCCTGCGCTCAGGCCATTGGCCTGCGCTCAGGCCATTGGCCTGCGCTCAGGCCATTGGCCTGCGCTCAGGCCATTGGCCTGCGCTCAGGCCATTGGCCTGCGCTCAGGCCATTGGCCTGCGCTCAGGCCATTGGCCTGCGCTCAGGCCATTGGCCTGCGCTCAGGCCATTGGCCTGCGCTCAGGCCATTGGCCTGCGCTCAGGCCATTGGCCTGCGCTCAGGCCATTGGCCTGCGCTCAGGCCATTGGCCTGCGCTCAGGCCACCAATTTCTCTCTCTCTTTTCCCTCTTGATTTGGATTTTTTTCTTCTCCCCCCCCCCCACCTATTGTGTGTGTTTTTTTTTTTTAGTTCCTTTACCACTCTTTTCTTCTTTCACTCTCTTCCAGATTGTGCAAAGTTTCCTCTTTCCTTCCAGCTCCTTTTGTCTCATGCTTTTACGTTTGTCAGTCCAAAAGGAGGAGGAGGATTTCTATATGGTAAATGCTTCAAAGTAGGGACTTCATCTGTGGTATGTCACAAATGGGACCTGCAACCAAATGTTGCAGTGCGTTCTGCTGCTTCTGTTTAGAGTTCCAGCAAGCTCTTCCCTCCAAGTACATTAATCACAAACACACACACACAGCGGGTCGCCCCATTCCATAATGATAATTTTATTCTTTATGCCGCACGCAACGGACTGGGTTGCCCCAGGCACGCTGGGCGGCATCCAACATGTATAGAAACATATTAAAACACTAGACGTTTTAAACAAAACCCTTCACTGTACAGGATTGCCTTCAGACGGCTCGGGAGTCGGAGAACTCCATACCCCCCAACATTTCTCCAATGAACATAGGGACACCCTAAGAAAAAAAGATGAACAGTAATCCTTCAAGTGGGTTGATTGGTTCGGCTAGACGTTAGTTAATGGGTTAATTGGTGAGCTATGAGGTGAAGGGGAGGGACAGATGCCTTGTCAATCAAAGAATGCCTGGTTAACCAACCAGAGGCAGCCTTGTCAATCCCAGCAGCCTTTGCAACCAATCAGAGGCAGCTTTGTCAATCCCAGCAGCAGGTATAAAACCAGCAGGCCTGGCCTGCGCTCAGGCCATTGGCCTGCGCTCAGGCCATTGGCCTGCGCTCAGGCCATTGGCCTGCGCTCAGGCCATTGGCCTGCGCTCAGGCCATTGGCCTGCGCTCAGGCCATTGGCCTGCGCTCAGGCCATTGGCCTGCGCTCAGGCCATTGGCCTGCGCTCAGGCCATTGGCCTGCGCTCAGGCCATTGGCCTGCGCTCAGGCCATTGGCCTGCGCTCAGGCCATTGGCCTGCGCTCAGGCCATTGGCCTGCGCTCAGGCCATTGGCCTGCGCTCAGGCCATTGGCCTGCGCTCAGGCCATTGGCCTGCGCTCAGGCCATTGGCCTGCGCTCAGGCCACCAATTTCTCTCTCTCTTTTCCCTCTTGATTTGGATTTTTTTCTTCTCCCCCCCCCCACCTATTGTGTGTTTTTTTTTTTTTTTAGTTCCTTTACCACTCTTTTCTTCTTTCACTCTCTTCCAGATTGTGCAAAGTTTCCTCTTTCCTTCCAGCTCCTTTTGTCTCATGCTTTTACGTTTGTCAGTCCAAAAGGAGGAGGAGGATTTCTATATGGTAAATGCTTCAAAGTAGGGACTTCATCTGTGGTATGTCACAAATGGGACCTGCAACCAAATGTTGCAGTGCGTTCTGCTGCTTCTGTTTAGAGTTCCAGCAAGCTCTTCCCTCCAAGTGCATCAATCACAAACACACACACACAGCGGGTCGCCCCATTCCATAATGATAATTTTATTCTTTATGCCGCACGCAACGGACTGGGTTGCCCCAGGCACGCTGGGCGGCATCCAACATGTATAGAAACATATTAAAACACTAGACGTTTTAAACAAAACCCTTCACTGTACAGGATTGCCTTCAGACGGCTCGGGAGTCGGAGAACTCCATACCCCCCAACATTTCTCCAATGAACATAGGGACACCCTAAGAAAAAAAGATGAACAGTAATCCTTCAAGTGGGTTGATTGGTTCGGCTAGACGTTAGTTAATGGGTTAATTGGTGAGCTATGAGGTGAAGGGGAGGGACAGATGCCTTGTCAATCAAAGAATGCCTGGTTAACCAACCAGAGGCAGCCTTGTCAATCCCAGCAGCCTTTGCAACCAATCAGAGGCAGCTTTGTCAATCCCAGCAGCAGGTATAAAACCAGCAGGCCATTGGCCTGCGCTCAGGCCATTGGCCTGCGCTCAGGCCACCAATTTCTCTCTCTCTTTTCCCTCTTGATTTGGATTTTTTTCTTCTCCCCCCCCCCACCTATTGTGTGTTTTTTTTTTTTTTTAGTTCCTTTACCACTCTTTTCTTCTTTCACTCTCTTCCAGATTGTGCAAAGTTTCCTCTTTCCTTCCAGCTCCTTTTGTCTCATGCTTTTACGTTTGTCAGTCCAAAAGGAGGAGGAGGATTTCTATATGGTAAATGCTTCAAAGTAGGGACTTCATCTGTGGTATGTCACAAATGGGACCTGCAACCAAATGTTGCAGTGCGTTCTGCTGCTTCTGTTTAGAGTTCCAGCAAGCTCTTCCCTCCAAGTGCATTAATCACAAACACACACACACAGCGGGTCGCCCCATTCCATAATGATAATTTTATTCTTTATGCCGCACGCAACGGACTGGGTTGCCCCAGGCACGCTGGGCGGCATCCAACATGTATAGAAACATATTAAAACACTAGACGTTTTAAACAAAACCCTTCACTGTACAGGATTGCCTTCAGACGGCTCGGGAGTCGGAGAACTCCATACCCCCCAACATTTCTCCAATGAACATAGGGACACCCTAAGAAAAAAAGATGAACAGTAATCCTTCAAGTGGGTTGATTGGTTCGGCTAGACGTTAGTTAATGGGTTAATTGGTGAGCTATGAGGTGAAGGGGAGGGACAGATGCCTTGTCAATCAAAGAATGCCTGGTTAACCAACCAGAGGCAGCCTTGTCAATCCCAGCAGCCTTTGCAACCAATCAGAGGCAGCTTTGTCAATCCCAGCAGCAGGTATAAAACCAGCAGGCCTGGCCTGCGCTCAGGCCATTGGCCTGCGCTCAGGCCATTGGCCTGCGCTCAGGCCATTGGCCTGCGCTCAGGCCATTGGCCTGCGCTCAGGCCATTGGCCTGCGCTCAGGCCATTGGCCTGCGCTCAGGCCATTGGCCTGCGCTCAGGCCATTGGCCTGCGCTCAGGCCATTGGCCTGCGCTCAGGCCATTGGCCTGCGCTCAGGCCATTGGCCTGCGCTCAGGCCATTGGCCTGCGCTCAGGCCACCAATTTCTCTCTCTCTTTTCCCTCTTGATTTGGATTTTTTTCTTCTCCCCCCCCCCCACCTATTGTGTGTGTTTTTTTTTTTTAGTTCCTTTACCACTCTTTTCTTCTTTCACTCTCTTCCAGATTGTGCAAAGTTTCCTCTTTCCTTCCAGCTCCTTTTGTCTCATGCTTTTACGTTTGTCAGTCCAAAAGGAGGAGGAGGATTTCTATATGGTAAATGCTTCAAAGTAGGGACTTCATCTGTGGTATGTCACAAATGGGACCTGCAACCAAATGTTGCAGTGCGTTCTGCTGCTTCTGTTTAGAGTTCCAGCAAGCTCTTCCCTCCAAGTACATTAATCACAAACACACACACACAGCGGGTCGCCCCATTCCATAATGATAATTTTATTCTTTATGCCGCACGCAACGGACTGGGTTGCCCCAGGCACGCTGGGCGGCATCCAACATGTATAGAAACATATTAAAACACTAGACGTTTTAAACAAAACCCTTCACTGTACAGGATTGCCTTCAGACGGCTCGGGAGTCGGAGAACTCCATACCCCCCAACATTTCTCCAATGAACATAGGGACACCCTAAGAAAAAAAGATGAACAGTAATCCTTCAAGTGGGTTGATTGGTTCGGCTAGACGTTAGTTAATGGGTTAATTGGTGAGCTATGAGGTGAAGGGGAGGGACAGATGCCTTGTCAATCAAAGAATGCCTGGTTAACCAACCAGAGGCAGCCTTGTCAATCCCAGCAGCCTTTGCAACCAATCAGAGGCAGCTTTGTCAATCCCAGCAGCAGGTATAAAACCAGCAGGCCTGGCCTGCGCTCAGGCCATTGGCCTGCGCTCAGGCCATTGGCCTGCGCTCAGGCCATTGGCCTGCGCTCAGGCCATTGGCCTGCGCTCAGGCCATTGGCCTGCGCTCAGGCCATTGGCCTGCGCTCAGGCCATTGGCCTGCGCTCAGGCCATTGGCCTGCGCTCAGGCCATTGGCCTGCGCTCAGGCCATTGGCCTGCGCTCAGGCCATTGGCCTGCGCTCAGGCCATTGGCCTGCGCTCAGGCCATTGGCCTGCGCTCAGGCCATTGGCCTGCGCTCAGGCCATTGGCCTGCGCTCAGGCCACCAATTTCTCTCTCTCTTTTCCCTCTTGATTTGGATTTTTTTCTTCTCCCCCCCCCCACCTATTGTGTGTTTTTTTTTTTTTTTAGTTCCTTTACCACTCTTTTCTTCTTTCACTCTCTTCCAGATTGTGCAAAGTTTCCTCTTTCCTTCCAGCTCCTTTTGTCTCATGCTTTTACGTTTGTCAGTCCAAAAGGAGGAGGAGGATTTCTATATGGTAAATGCTTCAAAGTAGGGACTTCATCTGTGGTATGTCACAAATGGGACCTGCAACCAAATGTTGCAGTGCGTTCTGCTGCTTCTGTTTAGAGTTCCAGCAAGCTCTTCCCTCCAAGTGCATCAATCACAAACACACACACACAGCGGGTCGCCCCATTCCATAATGATAATTTTATTCTTTATGCCGCACGCAACGGACTGGGTTGCCCCAGGCACGCTGGGCGGCATCCAACATGTATAGAAACATATTAAAACACTAGACGTTTTAAACAAAACCCTTCACTGTACAGGATTGCCTTCAGACGGCTCGGGAGTCGGAGAACTCCATACCCCCCAACATTTCTCCAATGAACATAGGGACACCCTAAGAAAAAAAGATGAACAGTAATCCTTCAAGTGGGTTGATTGGTTCGGCTAGACGTTAGTTAATGGGTTAATTGGTGAGCTATGAGGTGAAGGGGAGGGACAGATGCCTTGTCAATCAAAGAATGCCTGGTTAACCAACCAGAGGCAGCCTTGTCAATCCCAGCAGCCTTTGCAACCAATCAGAGGCAGCTTTGTCAATCCCAGCAGCAGGTATAAAACCAGCAGGCCATTGGCCTGCGCTCAGGCCATTGGCCTGCGCTCAGGCCACCAATTTCTCTCTCTCTTTTCCCTCTTGATTTGGATTTTTTTCTTCTCCCCCCCCCCACCTATTGTGTGTTTTTTTTTTTTTTTAGTTCCTTTACCACTCTTTTCTTCTTTCACTCTCTTCCAGATTGTGCAAAGTTTCCTCTTTCCTTCCAGCTCCTTTTGTCTCATGCTTTTACGTTTGTCAGTCCAAAAGGAGGAGGAGGATTTCTATATGGTAAATGCTTCAAAGTAGGGACTTCATCTGTGGTATGTCACAAATGGGACCTGCAACCAAATGTTGCAGTGCGTTCTGCTGCTTCTGTTTAGAGTTCCAGCAAGCTCTTCCCTCCAAGTGCATTAATCACAAACACACACACACAGCGGGTCGCCCCATTCCATAATGATAATTTTATTCTTTATGCCGCACGCAACGGACTGGGTTGCCCCAGGCACGCTGGGCGGCATCCAACATGTATAGAAACATATTAAAACACTAGACGTTTTAAACAAAACCCTTCACTGTACAGGATTGCCTTCAGACGGCTCGGGAGTCGGAGAACTCCATACCCCCCAACATTTCTCCAATGAACATAGGGACACCCTAAGAAAAAAAGATGAACAGTAATCCTTCAAGTGGGTTGATTGGTTCGGCTAGACGTTAGTTAATGGGTTAATTGGTGAGCTATGAGGTGAAGGGGAGGGACAGATGCCTTGTCAATCAAAGAATGCCTGGTTAACCAACCAGAGGCAGCCTTGTCAATCCCAGCAGCCTTTGCAACCAATCAGAGGCAGCTTTGTCAATCCCAGCAGCAGGTATAAAACCAGCAGGCCTGGCCTGCGCTCAGGCCATTGGCCTGCGCTCAGGCCATTGGCCTGCGCTCAGGCCATTGGCCTGCGCTCAGGCCATTGGCCTGCGCTCAGGCCATTGGCCTGCGCTCAGGCCATTGGCCTGCGCTCAGGCCATTGGCCTGCGCTCAGGCCATTGGCCTGCGCTCAGGCCATTGGCCTGCGCTCAGGCCATTGGCCTGCGCTCAGGCCATTGGCCTGCGCTCAGGCCATTGGCCTGCGCTCAGGCCATTGGCCTGCGCTCAGGCCATTGGCCTGCGCTCAGGCCATTGGCCTGCGCTCAGGCCATTGGCCTGCGCTCAGGCCACCAATTTCTCTCTCTCTTTTCCCTCTTGATTTGGATTTTTTTCTTCTCCCCCCCCCCCCCACCTATTGTGTGTGTTTTTTTTTTTTAGTTCCTTTACCACTCTTTTCTTCTTTCACTCTCTTCCAGATTGTGCAAAGTTTCCTCTTTCCTTCCAGCTCCTTTTGTCTCATGCTTTTACGTTTGTCAGTCCAAAAGGAGGAGGAGGATTTCTATATGGTAAATGCTTCAAAGTAGGGACTTCATCTGTGGTATGTCACAAATGGGACCTGCAACCAAATGTTGCAGTGCGTTCTGCTGCTTCTGTTTAGAGTTCCAGCAAGCTCTTCCCTCCAAGTACATTAATCACAAACACACACACACAGCGGGTCGCCCCATTCCATAATGATAATTTTATTCTTTATGCCGCACGCAACGGACTGGGTTGCCCCAGGCACGCTGGGCGGCATCCAACATGTATAGAAACATATTAAAACACTAGACGTTTTAAACAAAACCCTTCACTGTACAGGATTGCCTTCAGACGGCTCGGGAGTCGGAGAACTCCATACCCCCCAACATTTCTCCAATGAACATAGGGACACCCTAAGAAAAAAAGATGAACAGTAATCCTTCAAGTGGGTTGATTGGTTCGGCTAGACGTTAGTTAATGGGTTAATTGGTGAGCTATGAGGTGAAGGGGAGGGACAGATGCCTTGTCAATCAAAGAATGCCTGGTTAACCAACCAGAGGCAGCCTTGTCAATCCCAGCAGCCTTTGCAACCAATCAGAGGCAGCTTTGTCAATCCCAGCAGCAGGTATAAAACCAGCAGGCCTGGCCTGCGCTCAGGCCATTGGCCTGCGCTCAGGCCATTGGCCTGCGCTCAGGCCATTGGCCTGCGCTCAGGCCATTGGCCTGCGCTCAGGCCATTGGCCTGCGCTCAGGCCATTGGCCTGCGCTCAGGCCATTGGCCTGCGCTCAGGCCATTGGCCTGCGCTCAGGCCATTGGCCTGCGCTCAGGCCATTGGCCTGCGCTCAGGCCATTGGCCTGCGCTCAGGCCATTGGCCTGCGCTCAGGCCATTGGCCTGCGCTCAGGCCACCAATTTCTCTCTCTCTTTTCCCTCTTGATTTGGATTTTTTTCTTCTCCCCCCCCCCCCCACCTATTGTGTGTGTTTTTTTTTTTTAGTTCCTTTACCACTCTTTTCTTCTTTCACTCTCTTCCAGATTGTGCAAAGTTTCCTCTTTCCTTCCAGCTCCTTTTGTCTCATGCTTTTACGTTTGTCAGTCCAAAAGGAGGAGGAGGATTTCTATATGGTAAATGCTTCAAAGTAGGGACTTCATCTGTGGTATGTCACAAATGGGACCTGCAACCAAATGTTGCAGTGCGTTCTGCTGCTTCTGTTTAGAGTTCCAGCAAGCTCTTCCCTCCAAGTACATTAATCACAAACACACACACACAGCGGGTCGCCCCATTCCATAATGATAATTTTATTCTTTATGCCGCACGCAACGGACTGGGTTGCCCCAGGCACGCTGGGCGGCATCCAACATGTATAGAAACATATTAAAACACTAGACGTTTTAAACAAAACCCTTCACTGTACAGGATTGCCTTCAGACGGCTCGGGAGTCGGAGAACTCCATACCCCCCAACATTTCTCCAATGAACATAGGGACACCCTAAGAAAAAAAGATGAACAGTAATCCTTCAAGTGGGTTGATTGGTTCGGCTAGACGTTAGTTAATGGGTTAATTGGTGAGCTATGAGGTGAAGGGGAGGGACAGATGCCTTGTCAATCAAAGAATGCCTGGTTAACCAACCAGAGGCAGCCTTGTCAATCCCAGCAGCCTTTGCAACCAATCAGAGGCAGCTTTGTCAATCCCAGCAGCAGGTATAAAACCAGCAGGCCTGGCCTGCGCTCAGGCCATTGGCCTGCGCTCAGGCCATTGGCCTGCGCTCAGGCCATTGGCCTGCGCTCAGGCCATTGGCCTGCGCTCAGGCCATTGGCCTGCGCTCAGGCCATTGGCCTGCGCTCAGGCCATTGGCCTGCGCTCAGGCCATTGGCCTGCGCTCAGGCCATTGGCCTGCGCTCAGGCCATTGGCCTGCGCTCAGGCCATTGGCCTGCGCTCAGGCCATTGGCCTGCGCTCAGGCCATTGGCCTGCGCTCAGGCCATTGGCCTGCGCTCAGGCCATTGGCCTGCGCTCAGGCCACCAATTTCTCTCTCTCTTTTCCCTCTTGATTTGGATTTTTTTCTTCTCCCCCCCCCCCCACCTATTGTGTGTGTGTTTTTTTTTTTAGTTCCTTTACCACTCTTTTCTTCTTTCACTCTCTTCCAGATTGTGCAAAGTTTCCTCTTTCCTTCCAGCTCCTTTTGTCTCATGCTTTTACGTTTGTCAGTCCAAAAGGAGGAGGAGGATTTCTATATGGTAAATGCTTCAAAGTAGGGACTTCATCTGTGGTATGTCACAAATGGGACCTGCAACCAAATGTTGCAGTGCGTTCTGCTGCTTCTGTTTAGAGTTCCAGCAAGCTCTTCCCTCCAAGTGCATTAATCACAAACACACACACACAGCGGGTCGCCCCATTCCATAATGATAATTTTATTCTTTATGCCGCACGCAACGGACTGGGTTGCCCCAGGCACGCTGGGCGGCATCCAACATGTATAGAAACATATTAAAACACTAGACGTTTTAAACAAAACCCTTCACTGTACAGGATTGCCTTCAGACGGCTCGGGAGTCGGAGAACTCCATACCCCCCAACATTTCTCCAATGAACATAGGGACACCCTAAGAAAAAAAGATGAACAGTAATCCTTCAAGTGGGTTGATTGGTTCGGCTAGACGTTAGTTAATGGGTTAATTGGTGAGCTATGAGGTGAAGGGGAGGGACAGATGCCTTGTCAATCAAAGAATGCCTGGTTAACCAACCAGAGGCAGCCTTGTCAATCCCAGCAGCCTTTGCAACCAATCAGAGGCAGCTTTGTCAATCCCAGCAGCAGGTATAAAACCAGCAGGCCTGGCCTGCGCTCAGGCCATTGGCCTGCGCTCAGGCCATTGGCCTGCGCTCAGGCCATTGGCCTGCGCTCAGGCCATTGGCCTGCGCTCAGGCCATTGGCCTGCGCTCAGGCCATTGGCCTGCGCTCAGGCCATTGGCCTGCGCTCAGGCCATTGGCCTGCGCTCAGGCCATTGGCCTGCGCTCAGGCCATTGGCCTGCGCTCAGGCCATTGGCCTGCGCTCAGGCCATTGGCCTGCGCTCAGGCCATTGGCCTGCGCTCAGGCCATTGGCCTGCGCTCAGGCCATTGGCCTGCGCTCAGGCCACCAATTTCTCTCTCTCTTTTCCCTCTTGATTTGGATTTTTTTCTTCTCCCCCCCCCCACCTATTGTGTGTGTTTTTTTTTTTTTAGTTCCTTTACCACTCTTTTCTTCTTTCACTCTCTTCCAGATTGTGCAAAGTTTCCTCTTTCCTTCCAGCTCCTTTTGTCTCATGCTTTTACGTTTGTCAGTCCAAAAGGAGGAGGAGGATTTCAATATGGTAAATGCTTCAAAGTAGGGACTTCATCTGTGGTATGTCACAAATGGGACCTGCAACCAAATGTTGCAGTGCGTTCTGCTGCTTCTGTTTAGAGTTCCAGCAAGCTCTTCCCTCCAAGTGCATTAATCACAAACACACACACACAGCGGGTCGCCCCATTCCATAATGATAATTTTATTCTTTATGCCGCACGCAACGGACTGGGTTGCCCCAGGCACGCTGGGCGGCATCCAACATGTATAGAAACATATTAAAACACTAGACGTTTTAAACAAAACCCTTCACTGTACAGGATTGCCTTCAGACGGCTCGGGAGTCGGAGAACTCCATACCCCCCAACATTTCTCCAATGAACATAGGGACACCCTAAGAAAAAAAGATGAACAGTAATCCTTCAAGTGGG